>NW_026852597.1:0-62597 GCF_026571515.1 Ruditapes philippinarum | reverse complement strand
CAAGTTTGAAGTTCCTAGGGCCTAAGTGTTCTTTAGTTATTAATCAGAAACCGTTTTAACTAACAAGGTCAATGTGACCTTGACCTTTGGCACCTTGACAAAAAACTCAATAGGGGTCATCTGCTGGTCACAACCAATCACCATACAGTTTGAAAGTTCCTAAGCCTAAGCGTTTTTAGTTAATTGATCGGAAACCGATTTCACCTACAAGGTCAATGTGACCTTGACCTTTGACCCCTTGACCCAGAAATCAACAGGTCATCTGCTACTCATGACCAATCACCATACCAAGTTTGAAGTTCCTAGGCCTAAGGGTTCTTTAGTTATTGATCGGAAACCGTTTTTACCTACAAGGTCAATGTGACCTTGATCTTTGACCCTTTAAACCCCAAAATCAATAGGGGTCATTTGCTGGGCATGACCAATCACCATACTAAGTTTGAAGTTCCTAAGCCTAAGGGTTCTTTAGTTATTGATCAGAAACCGTTTTTACCTAAGAAGCCAATGTGACCTTGACCTTTGACCCCTTGACCCCAAAACAATAGGGGTCATTTACTGGTCATGACCAATCACCATATCAAGTTTAAAGTCCATAGGCCTAAGGGTTCTTTAGTTATTGATCGGAAACCGTTTTTACCTAAGAGGTCAATGTGACCTTGACCTTTGACCCCTTGACCCATAAAATCAATAGAAGTCATCTACTGATCATGACCAATCACCATATATCAAGTTTAGAGTCCCTAAGCCTAATGGTTCTTTAGTTATTGATCGGAAACCGTTTTTACCTAAGAGGTCAATGTGACCTTTTCACCTTTGACCCCTTGACCTCAAAATCAATAGGGGTCATCTGCTGGTCACAACCAATCACCATACCAAGTTTGAAGTTCCTAGGCCTTAAGGTTCTTAAGTTATTGATCGGAAACCGTTTTTGCTTACAAGGTCAATATGACCTTGACCTTTGACCCCTTGACCCCAAAATCTATAGGGGTCATCTACTGGTCATGAACAATCACCATACCAAGTTTGAAGTTCCTAGGCCTAAGGGTTCTTTAGTTATCACTCGGAAACCATTTGGTCTACGGACCGACGGACGGGACGGACCGACAAGTGCAAAGCAATATACCCCCTCTTCTTCGAAGTGGGGGCGTAATTATCACATAAACCGCGGTACAGAAGTGTAATAAATAGAGGATATTGAATGAGTGTAGGTTTAATACTAAATTTATTGAACGAGTTGAATAAAATCATATTATGCGAGCCTCTGGCGAGCAAAATATTGTTTTATTCAACGAGTTCAATAAATTTAGTATTGAATCAACACGAATGAATTATTCTATTTATCACATATATAAAATAAGAATGGTAAATTGTTAAAAAGAGTTATTTTTCTTTGACGCGCCTATAGTGTAACGCTAACATTAGCGCCCTTTAACGCTTTGTTTATAGCGCAAATGACGTGACGTCATAGAGAATAACAGGTTGGTGCCGTGGATGGAGAAAGTTTATCTGGCGAGGCGGAGGAATTTATTGGGTGAGCACATTGAGGGCGCCATTTTGTTTGAAAAATGTGATAAATAAAAACATTTTTTTCTTGTCGAATTTTGTTGTGAAATCTATCTAGAATGAAAGAAAATGGTCTAACTAAAAAAATGAATTCGAACACCAATATCTTTTACTCAGTCGTTAACGCTGTACAGACGTTTAAAGTACTGTTTACGTGACGTCACAATGTGGTGCCAAACAGCACGTGCAAAACAATCAAATCAAGTACGCTACTTTAATGTCGCAAACGAGTTATGTTTTACATTTATTTCACTTTTAATAATTTTTATTTCGCTTGAAAAAATTATAGATTGAAATAAGATAAAAAAACAAAGTTTTATCAACGTTTCCAAAAATCGTAATTCTACACACAGAAGATTAAACGACAGTTTTTATATATTTTTTCTTGAAAAGTAGTCCGGCAAACATGCATACCACGTGATCAAGTGCCGTAGATCAGTAAAAATACACGGCACCTTGTTATCGGGTCGAAATTGATACAAGTGACAGGATAAAAAGTGTTATTACACTAGAGTAACATTGTCTAGTGTAATATCGTTTCTATTAAATGGCTTTATTATCCTCTTGTGCCGCGGTTTATGTGATAAAGCCATTTAATAAAAACGATATTACACCAGTGTAATAACACTTTGAGTGAAAGCCCTTTTTCGGGTATGTTATTTTTGCCCATTTTTGGTTTTTTTTATTGGGGGATATGTGGATATATTTCCTGTTTAAGGGTTTTTTTTAGGGAGGTAAATATTCCAAAATAAAATCACTCAAAAACCAAAATAATAATTTTTTTTACCCCCCCCCTTGGGGAGTAAAAAAGATTTTTTTTAAAAAATCATTTTCACTTTTAAATGAAACGTTTTGAAAAGTTTTCCCCTTTTCTCCTTCATCATACATGGGCGTCACATAAATAACGACGTTTTTTTTTTTCGAAAACTAACGATTGTTAAAACCCAATTAAAAAAAAAGTTTGTTTTGTTGAACGCATTTTTTTTTAAAATTTAAAAATCAACCCCATCACAAGGTCATATTTTATTTCAATTTCTTTAAAGAAAAATATGTTTTGATTACATATTTCGGTAAATATTTATCATTTAACAAGTTAAAAAAAAGATGCTTGTAAATTGGAATTTACATGGGCGGTAAAAATCAAACCGGTAAAAGGGCGGCGGTTCGCCACAGTACATTTGTTGTTTCGAACGGGGAAATTTAGTTGTGTAATATTACCCGTCCTGGCTCGGGGTAATATCATTGTTCTTTCATAAATGAATCAATATCCAATCAAAAGGGGAAAAAAAACTGGAGGGGTAATAAAGAAACATTAGGTTTTAAAGCCGCTAATGTAAGCGTTTTACACTATTATGGCGCGTCATTGAAAAAAAACACCCAAAAACTTAACTTCTCCATTTTACAAGTTTCAAAGTTCTTTTTTACTATGTGATAAATAAATGTTAGATATTCGTGTAGATTCAGAATTTAAATTTATTGAACTCGTTGAATAAAACAAATAATATGATTTTATTTCAATCTTTTTCAAAAAATTTTAAGAAATTTAAAACTACACTCACCCCAATTTTTCGTCATTTATTTTCAATTTGATTAAAACAATAAAATTTTATATTTAGAATATTTCTTTTTTATGAAATATGTTTTTTCCCAAATTGCCGTAAAAAGATTCTAATTATTTTAGACATGAACTTTTTATATGTTTTAAAAATTTATTTTTTTTTATTTTTTTTTTATTTATTTTTTCTTTGGGGTAGAACATTTTATTTCTGCTATAAAATACCCCAAATTTATCTAAAAAAATGGTACTTTCCTCTTTTTTTAAAAAAAATTTTAAAAATTTTATTTTAAATTTTTTCACGGTTTGTTAAAATTTTAAATTTACTAAATACTTTTCTTTTTATTTTTTGTTGTACTATAGTTTATTCAAATTAATCCAGTTTTTTAAATAAAGGGAACGCATAATGTAAACCTTTCAAATTTAATTGACTAAAAAATTTAATGTTTTTAGATTAACCCCCAACGCACCTAAAACCCACGCACGCACGCAGCACGCACACAAGCAAACCCCTTCCCTTTTTTATAAACAAAATAAAAAACCAAATTCGTTTTTTCCCATACCCAAAACAATAAAAATAATTTTATTAAAACCCAAAATTGGGTTGCTGAAATTGAAATTGGCGCTTTACCTTGGGATTACACGTTTGTACTATTGAAAAATTTTTTTAAAAAAAATTTAAGAAAATGCCTGAAAATTTTACTAAAAATAACAAAAAAAGTTTTTATTTTTTGGCACAGGTGCCCGTTAAATTTTTAAAAACCCCAAGGGGAATTATTTCTACAGTAAAAAGGGAAGTACCCGTTTCTTTAAAAAAATTTTTCTCCCGGTGAAATTTAACTATTCATTTGCTATTTTTGATACCCCTTTAATCTAAGGCAAATTTATTTTGTTTAATTTTGATACTTTAAAATTTCTTAAAAACTTTCTAAAAAAGGGTAGTTAATTATCTTAAAAAAGCACTGGAATCCAATCAAAATATTAGTAAACAATCTTTTTTAAAGCAAAACATTGATCGGGAAAGAAATTCAAAACATTGTCGGCGGAAAAAAACAAACCCGAAAACGGAATCAGATTATGTCTTATGGCAGGGACCCGGTATATTTACAACAAGATGAAGAAAAAATCAAAAAATAGACAGAAAGGTAGAGTCGCATTTCCTATGGAAAAGATCCGGACAGTGGGTCACGTTTTAATAAAAAAAAATAGACAAAGGCCGGAGTCTGCCGGATTTTATGGCGAGATTATGACAATGGAATTTGAAAGTGCCGATCACTGTTTTAATAAATACTAAAAATCGATGGATACCAGGTTACAACAACCGAATTGTTTAATCAGAAGGGGAATTCAAGAAAAAGATTTAAAACCCAAATTTCCCGGGAAAAAAAAACAATTCATTGCCCATAGAATTTAATAAATTCCCAATCCCAAAACACTTACGAAACCCCAAAACCCAATTAATAGGTCGGGAAATTAAAGGGTTGTTGGGGGTTTTTGTTTGGTCCAAAGCCTGTGCTTGGAGAAAATACATTTTTTTTTTGCAAAAATTTTTAAACCCAAAAGGAAATTAAGTTTGCCCCTTTTGTTTCCCATTACAACCATCCCAATTGTTATTTATTTATAGATTTGTTTTCACAAAATCATGGGCCTTTTTTTTTAAGATTTTTGGTCTAAAAATGTATAGTTTTGAGGGAAATGAAAAAACAAACCCCATTTTTTTTCAAAAAATTATATTAATTAAAAATTTTTATTTTCCCAATATAAAACGGGGAAATTAGGGTTTAGGGAAATCCCCCAAATTCCCCTTATTTTTGGGGTTGGCCGTCCCCCCGGGTGTTTTCCCCCCCTTATTTTTGGCGCCCCCTGCTTGGCTCCTTCCCCCGATGGATGCTTTTGGGTTTGAATGCCCCGGGCCCTTTTTCCCCCTGATTTTTTTATTCATATTTTTTAAGAATTGTTCTAACAAAAATTTTTCCCGATTCTTGCAATTTTTTTTTTCTTTGTCCGTTTTGGGAACAATAATAAAGGGTTTAAATTTTTCATTTTTTCCCGGGAAAAAAAATTAAAATTTTAAAAAGGAAATAATTTTTCCCTTAGTTTCAAATTATTTTAAAACCAAAAAATTTAGTAGATTAACAGATATTAATTGTTTTCATAAAAGTTTTGGTTTTGGGGAAAGGATATATTTTTTTTAAATTTTATTTTAAAGGTAAATAGTATTTTAAAAAAAAGTGTGGGATAACATTAGATATTTTGGAAAATAATTTTGCTACCCCCGTAAAAAAACCCAAGGGAAAAAAAAAAATGTGCCCCCTTTGGGTAGTTTTTTTTCTTAAATCCATCTTTTTATGTATGTTTTAAATTTAATCCAATTAAATTTAAAAGATATAAAAAACTTTAAACATTTTTAAATTATTTAATGTCAGGGGGAAAAAAGTGGGGTTATGGGGTTTTTGAACGAAAATAAAGGATCCTTTCCGGATAATGAAAAACCCGGGGTTTGGGGGTGAGGACAACCCCGGGGTATTTTCAAAACAAAATTTTGGAAAATTGTATTAAAAAAAAATAAACTAAACGGCAAAGTTCAGGGGAAACCCTGGATTTTTTGGTAAAAAATAAAAATCCCCTTTTTAATGATTTTCCCCCCGGGTCTTGGATAAGTGTTTCCCCGGGAAGCACCCGGGGTTTTTTGCATCATGGGGACCATCTCACTACTGATAATTTAATTAAACGGGGAAATCTAAGCCATATAAACATTGTCAATTACATGCGGTTGCAGGGGGGTTTGTTTTTTAAAAACAAAGTAAAACCAACTTCAATGTGTAAAAAAACAGGGGATAGGAACCCCTTTAAAATGTAAAAAAACCGGGGTATATCAATTTAACTTTTTGTTTAAAATAGGGCGGGCATCCCTTTTAACCCAAAAATTTTAAGCAAATATAAGTGGCTTAAATTTGTTAATGAGGGTTTATTCAAAATAGATTTTGGCAAATATGTTCTTCCCATAAAAAAGGGCGAAAAAATTATAAAAAAAAAATTTTTTAAAACTAATTTTTATTCTTTAAATTATTAAATTACGAATTTTAAAATTTAAACCCATGTTAAAGTAAAGTTTCTTTTAAACGTTAAACCATTAAAAATTTTTAAAAATTTTATATTCTTATTCATTTTTCAAACCCGAGGGTTAAAATAATCCCTAAAAAGGGTATGTTTTTTATATTTAAAAACTTTTTGTTTTGCCCAAAGGTTCCAGTTAGAATTTTTGGGTTTACTAATAAAAACGTTTTGTTTAAAACAAACCAATACTTTGGGCTCACCACTGGAGGGCTTTGTTTCTAAAAATCATTTACAGGTTAAAATTAAAACGAAGTCAAAAAGTTCCCCATTTAAAACGTCGGGGATTCTTTTTAAAATTTCTTGTCGCCTCAGAAAAATCACCCTATTTGGGGGGAACGGGTTCCAGGGGTATTTCAAATTCGGGGATCACTCAAATTTTGTTTTCTTTTCCCAAAACCCTTTAAATTCAGCATCATTTAAAACCCCAAACAAAAAGGGGTAACCCCCGGTTGGTGCAACCATTTTTCCGGGAAAAAAGATGTCAATTTTTCGGGAGGAGGGGTGCCCACCTTCTTTTTAACGTTTGTTTACAGCTAACTGTGATGAAAAATTTAAAGGCCGTAAATTTTTTGGTGTTTTATAAAAATCCACAAAAAAAAACCAGGTCACAGAAATAAAAGATAGGAAAATTCTTTTTTTCTATCAAGTATTTTCCATTTCATTTTCTTTTTTATTAATATTAGTCCCGGGTTGTTCCTAATTTTTTAAAACCCCGTTTTATATCAAATTTTAAAATTTAAAGGAAAAATTTCATCCTTTTTTAAAGAAATACAAATAAATTATCTTTCCAAAATTTTTTCAAATACTGGATAAAAAGGGAATTTTTTGGACAAATGAGGAAATTGGTTAAAATTTTTAAAACCCATTTTGGGTTTCAAAAAGGGCCCTTCAAAAAAAAGGAAAAACCCTTCAACCCCTTGTTTAAGGGGGGACATCCCAAATGTTGTTTTTGAAAAAGGGGATCTTTTGGGAAAAGGGTTTTGAAAAGGGGAAAAAAAACCGGAGAAAAATATTTTTTAAAGAAAAATTATTGGGAAAGGGATCATAAATTTTTTTTTCCCAAAGGAAGAATATTGCTTTTTAAGATTTTATAAAAATTGGACTTTAAAACTTTTGTTTGATGAAATCTTTTTTTGAAATTTTTATTTACCACTTATTTCAAACCCAATTTTAAAAATTTTTATAAATTCCAATATTACTTATTTTCGGGTTAAATTTTTTTCATTTCACACCTTTTAAACAAATTGCCCAATTTGCACTCCGGGCTTTTTTGTTATCACTTTGATTTTTAATATCTAAATATTTTTGGGGTTTTTTTAATTTTAAAGCAAACCCAAATAAAAAGTTAATGCACATTGAAGCCCACAAAAGGTTTGGGACGTCAAAAATTTAATTTGTGCGCTGAAAACATATATGGGCACCCCATTTATTTTCTTTTTCTGGTTATTTCCCCTTTGGGTTTAAGGCAATATGGAAATGTCTTAAAGCCCCATTTCTTTTTTTTTAGGGATCCCAAACCGCCATTACAGGGGAATTTTAAATTCTTCAGTTCATTTGAAAAAAATGTTTTAAAAGTTTATTTTTGGTTTTAAATGGGATGAAACTCGGACCCTAATTTGGTATTAAACGGGAAATACAATAAAACAAACAGACCCGTTTCATATTTCCAAGACAACTCATTTTAAATCTTCCAAAAACCCTATAAAGAAAAAAGGCCTTTTTTGGGATTTTACCGATTTGACAAAAATAAAAATATTACAGGGTCGTATGGGGGGCCCCTTTTTTATGGAGGGGAAATGATTGAAAATATTACGGGTTCATTTCCCCTAACGTTTAAAAATTTTAATCTTCTTTTACACTAGACTTCACATACTGGGTTTTTTAATAAAATTTTAGTTTTTAAAGGCAGTTTCATTCCCCAACCCCCCCCCTTAAAAAAAAACCCGAAATGAAATATAGTTTTGATGGGGTTTTTTCATTAGAAGGGAAAAAATTTGTAGAAATTTTTGTATTTTTGATAATTAAAAAAAATTAGACGGAAAAATCCCCAAACCGAAATATTTGAAAATAACCAAAATTTAAAACTTTTTCATAACTATCAAAATTCTGCCCAAAAAATTAAAAATCAACCGCAATTAATCAAATTTTAATTTGTTTAAATTTGTTTAAAAAAATTTTCTTATATCAAATAAAAAACTTTTCTCTAAAACTTATAGTATTTTTTTTGCTAGGCCCTCCCTTGGGAAAAAGAAATATTTGTTATTGGTTTGTTATTTTTTTTGAAATGTGACCATATTTTCCCCAAGGGTTTATTTTAGAAATAAAACTTTTTTTTAAATAGCCAATATTTTTCAAGGGAAAAAAATCAGGGTTCGCAACTTTGGTCCTTAAATTTGTGTTTAAAAAATTATTCTTTTTTACTTTAATACTTTAGGACGGGGAAAACCCAAGCAAGGACAATTTAACTCTGAAAATTGTTTTTCAAACATATTTCCCCGGGGTTGGGCCGGGGTTGTTTGAATTTGAAAATCCCATCATTTTTTATAAAAAAATTGTTTTAAGCTGGACCCGGGGGTTACGGGTTGTTTGTCTTTGGTAAATGAGGGTAGTCGCGATAAAAAAAGTATTTTCTGTTGAATTTTTACAACCCAAACATTTAAGGTTTCCGCTTAAAAAATTTTTAAAAAACCCCCTTTTTGCAAAGGATTACCCTTTAGCATTGAATACTTATCGGGGTTTTTTCCCTTTTTGTTTTAATAGGTTTTTATATTTCTATATTTTTAAATAGGGGAGGTATTTTTCCCAAATTTTAAAAAAATTAAATGCTTTTCCGGGGAAACTTACTGTTCATGTTTTAATTATTTATTTTATTTTTAAAAATTCTTATTGTTTTAAGTTTTTTCAATTGCTTTTAAACATATTGTTTTTCAATTTTTTTAAAATTTTCCTTTAATTTTTTTTCCATTTTTTAGGGAAGTTTCTTTTTTTTTTTCGAAAAAAAAAAAAATTTGCGGAATTTTTTCCCTGTAAACGGGTTTTAAAAAAAATCATTTCTTTTTTCAAAACATTTTTTTAAAATTGACAGGAATTTGGGGAAAATTTCGTGACCCTTTTCCAATTTATTTTTTTTGATTAACTTTCAATTCACTCAAATTTTTTTAAAAACTGGGGTTAATTCCCCAAAACCCAAATTAAAAATTTGCTTTATTTAAAAAGCCCAATTCTAAATTTTGTTATTTGATTTTTGAACACTAAATTTTAAAACAATTTCATTTACAAAATTATCTTCTTTTCCAAACAGGTTACATAGGCGAAAAAATTTTTTAGTATTTCTACAAAAGGGCCTTATTATTTCGAGGTTTGGGTTACACTAGAATGCGAAAAAAACGTTTAGCGGCCAAAAGACCCACTTTTGTTCCTATACAGAAAAAATGAACGCTCCCAAACCCTGACCTTAGAAGAAACATCAAACCTGTTTAATAGTGATATAAACAATACGACAGCAAGACTGACTTTTCAATTTCGAAACGTAACATGTAGCGATGCATGTTGGAAAGGCGGTGATATAGAATACATTAGTACTGTAAAAATTGGTGACAGCTGGGTGATGGAGTCGGAAAGTATAGAATTTAAAAGTATGTTTTATTATCGTGCACTTAAAAATGAATGTAATATCTTGCATTTTGTTTCAGTTTTAGTTATATTTTTTTACACGAAATATATTTTTGTATAGGTTCTTGTGTACTACGTTTTTAAGATAATGATTAGCTGGAGTTATGGTTCTTGTAAATATGTATTCATTAAAAAAACATTTGCATTGACTTTTTACAATTCGAAACCTAACATTAAAACAACCCTTTAGTCAGAATAGAAGTTTTCCCTCTCTCAGTCTATAATAGTCTATAATTAACTACTTCAATATTTTGGCCATTATAGTTCCATTGCTCAGTTGGTAAAATACGACCTCTTTTTCTAAATACCATTATTTTAGTTTTTGTTGTATTTACTTTAAGGCCACAGTTGTTACAATATAAATACAAAAGATCTAAAAGTTCCTGTATTTCCTCAGGGCTTTTGCCTATAATTGCCATATCATCTGCAAAAAGTAAAAGTATTAAAACAATATCATCTAATATTAAACCTGAGTCGGGATTGTTTTGAAGATACAATTCAATGTCTTCTACAAAAATTGAAAATAGTAGAGGAGACATTACCTCCCCTTGACGGAGACAAACAGCATATTGGAAATATTCAGAAGAAGTTGAACAAAGTTTAACACAAGACTTAATTTTCTGGTACATATCACGAACAATTCTTGATAATTTACCCTGTATTCCAAAATTATACATTTTTAACCATAAACCATTTCTATCAATAGAATCAAAAACACTTCATCATATCAACAAATTATAACATATAATCTTTATTTTCATTCAAATATTTTCAACTAATGACATAAGTACAAATTATAGCATCTACAGTAGACCTTCCTTTACGGAATCCGAATTGAGCATCCGAAATAGTGTTATGTTCGTTACAAAAATTTCTCAATTCGATTATTAATAACAGTAGTAAACAATTTTGACATACAAACTAACAAGAGTTATACCTCTGTAATTATTTACGTCATCGTGACAACCTTTTTGTTAAAGGGATTATAATTTTACCCTCTGTCCATTTATCGCGGGAAATAACCCGTAATCTAAAATACCATTAAATAAATCACAGATATGAGCTGATAAAATATCTATACTTTCAATAAAATACTCGTTTAATAAGCAGTCGCTACCATACGCTTTGTTACGCTTTAGTGATTTTACAACAGTTAAAATTTCACAAACTGTAATTGGCTGGTCTAATTCATGAAAAATTTCATTTGACTTCATAAAATCATTATTATGACAAAACTGATTAGCCTCCTCATTGCAACAAGCAAATAAGTCGTTTTTGGCTGTTATTACCCAACAAATTAACGTCATGGATTTATTTCTGGTACAATTGTTTGTACTTTTTGCAATTTTCCATTTTGATGTATCGCTTCAACTGTCCTCTTCGCTTTTTACATTGACATTGATTTCCTTTACAATATAAATTCTACAATGAGGTTAAAGAACATTGTCTCTCCCTGTTGTATAAATGAGTCATTCATACATTTTTGTTTTAAGCTGCACCTACTATCCCTAAATTATGCCTCCCAACAACAATAGTAGAAGACCAAAAGCCGTACTGGGAGGATGTTTTGAAGTGTGATGCATTCCTTGGTTATCCTACAAAAAACAGGAAGTTGAAGATAGAAAATAAAGCTAAGGGTTTGGATTCCTTCAAAGATTATATCACAGAAATTATTGAAAATGGAGATTGCGATCGAGCTTCCTCTATTGAAATAAGGCAGCACGTGTTTTCGCTTGACATGAATGGCTCGACTATTAGATGTGTGGTTGCAGATGAAAACAATAAAGTAATAACATCTAGTGCCGAGAAAGAACTTCTAATCCTGAAAAGTAAGTTTACCATTTGATAGAAAATTAACAGACAGACTTTGCTATAAAAGCAGATTTTCAAAAAACTGTTAGTTTTTATTAGTCTATAGCAGTACTTTTCCATAATGCAATTATCGTCAATTGGCGATTGAGATGAGTAAGGCCGAGATAAATGTTTCATTTGATTTCTTACAACCCAGTCGTGCCTTACATCGTATGATTTACTTTATTGGTACACGTTAGTGTCTCATTTTGGATAACAATGAAGCCCCTAATGACTGACATGTTCTTTTATTTGATCAGAAACAAACAAGATTGATGTAACAAATTTAAAAGAAATGATTCAGAGAAAAGAAAAAACTCTCGAACAAGCGAATCGTTTGAGAGATGCTATGAAAGCAGTATAATCCTAAGTGAATTATCACAACACATGTTTTACTATATTGCTATCTATATGACAACATTTTAACAACCAGGATCAGTGTTAATGTGATCATTTTTTTACCTTCTCGGTCATAAACAATTCTAAATATTTTGTAAACATAAGGTTTATAACTGCTATTTTCCATAAAAACTTTCCTTGTGTTTTCCCAGGATTCACGAAACAAATAACAGAAACGTGTTCTATACGTTGGAATATAAAATCATTTATAAAATAAGCTATATAGAAATTTATTAATCACCAACCTATGATAATGTAATTTTTAAACAATGCTATTATTCTTAATATCATTTATTGGTACTTGATAAAATTTGCGATGGCCTTAGAGTGATGTATAGAGTGATGTGAATTGGAGGTTTAGGGAATTGAGTGTTTTTTGTTTAATTTTCCTATTGCTGATACGCAAGTACTTAGCTGTTAGTTATAGTCTTGGAAACAGTTACCAAATTTTTCTGTATGATTTCACAAGGATTTTCACTTAATTAAGGAATAAATGTATTCTTATTTTTCATATTCATGATAGGTATCTTGTGCTAAACTCATTTTTACTACATGTTTATATTTGCAGCATACTTATATATAATTCAAAGCTGTTTCTTAAACTTCACCTGATCGAATCCAAACATATACCCCTATCAAAGTAGCCCGAATCTGGTCACACTGGCTTAATATGATTTCAAGCTCAAAAATTACATTTTGAAATCGAAGACCATAAATCTTAATAAAAAACAAATTAAAAGCGCAAAAAACCGTCACACAAAATCTTCAGAATAAGGTTTAATTCTGACTCTGATGAAAGACATTTGTTACAGAACTATTTGATATATATTTTCTTTGTTTTCAGATATTTGTCTCGATGAAAAAACAGGCAACTATGACCCTCATCCATTTAATTGCAGTCGATACATTAGATGTGTAGGCGATCGTTTATATGATTCTGAGTGTGCTCCAGGGTCTTGTTCTCTGAGGGACATAGAACCAATATGTAACAGTAAATATTGTTCATCTTGTAGACCTAGTAATACGTGAAGTATTTAATGAGTGTTGTAAAGACATTTACATAGACAGGAAAGTTACATTTTTTATGACATTGATGTTAGTGATGCCAATACAATTTTATCAACCACACTTATAGATGTGATTCTCACAATTGATTGGTAATCGTGTATTTGTATTTGTCAAGCTTGTACTTTTAAAAATTACTGAAACAAAATTTTGCGAATAGCATAGTCATGATGATTCTTACTGTATATTGATTTTTTCTAGGAATTTTAAAGATTATTAACAAGTCTTCTTTTGAAGATCAAACTTGAGGATGTATACCAATGGTTTAAAGTGGTTAATGCAACAATTAGCACCTTATTATTTCAAGTTTGATATTCTTATGAATTGTTTATTAGAGTTCTAGAGTGATGTAGTATGAACATATATTTGATATGATACAATTATTATTATATGTTATTATATATGATAGAATGTCATTGTGGGGAAAAATAGTTTGCTCTGATACGTGTGTATATGATATGTCATCAAATAATGCACCTATCACTCATCAACAAGATCCATATATAGTTTCTCGTGGTTTGTTTTAACGGATGAAACTTGAGACGAGCCATCAACATAAGTATTTTTGTTTTAATATAACAGATCTTTCCTTACGAACTAATTTACTTTAATACTGTCAGAAATTTTACAATACTCTTTAACTTTTTAAACTTTAAGAATAAATGTTTAAATATTCACTACCCAAAAATGATAATTGATTGTATATTTAAAACTTTACGGAATGGACTATTTTTATCACCACCTTTTCACGTCCTTATAATAATGATAGCTGGAATCTATGGATATTGAAAACGCGAGTCAGTTCCAATTTCAATTTTGCGCACTGTACAGTTTTTAAACATAAAACGTACTAATGATTCGAAATTTTTAGGTTAAAATGTTGTAACAAAGGCAATTATTGTCGATTTTTTTCTTCTGTTACCAATACACGATATGACGAATGCAGAATATTACTAAAAAGTTTTATGCTAAACTTCAAGTGTCTATTGGTTTAAGGATAAAAGGATAATATAATTCATCTAAAATGATTTTGTTAAAGGGAAATAGAAACGTTTTTTTATCGGTAAATGTAGGACGAATAGTTAAATTATAATAGTCGACTGTCCAAACATTCATGTATCTTCAAAAAGTAATTTTCTTTGAAATACGTAATATATATATCTAAGTGTATCTTGAATTGTCAATGCGGATTGCCTTTTTCTCTTTCAGGTTTTGACTAAATAGTATCTCTTCTTTTGTGCTCATTGTATTTTCTTCAATATTTAAGTTCGTTTCAATTAAAATTTAGATTTTGTGTACTACGATTTTTGTTTGTTTAACGACGTTTCCGGCAGCTCAAAACTCACTTTAAGGGACAAATAATTAAAAAGGAGGATGTGTGCCCTTATGTTTCTTCAAACATATTGTCCAATCATAATATTCTTTAATCGCTTATGTATTGGATAGTATTCCATTCATGTTTTAAATTGTCCTGTTTGTCTTGAAGTTTGTAAAACGTAACAGTACTCCCGGAACCGTCTTTTAATTATTGTAGGTTAGGGGTTATTTATTATATCTTTTATTTATCTTGTTCATCATCATCATCATCATCATCATCATTAACAGCATTAACTGTAATCAACGTCTTTATCACCGTCATCACCATCATAAAAAACAGCATTAGCACTACCATCCTTTTTATCAACATCTTCAAAATCATCAACAACATTAATAATTATTGTAAACGACTAACATCAAACAACATAAAACAACTTCCAATATTTACTCAAGTCTATTAATAAATCAAATTATATTGCATGTATATCATACGGTTCTTTTTGGCTGAATATTTACTGTTTTTTATAGTTATTCTCATACAACTAATTCATGCTTGTTTTAATAAAATACATTTACCATCAATATCCAGTTGTTGTGTTTCTATGATATGGTTAGAAATTATCATTACGCCATGACAATGTTTCAACTAATCGGAAAAATGTAAAGTCAGTGCGCCCCTATTACTGTAAATTTAAATTGGTTAATACAGTGATGTATTATATTTTTATGTTTTTAAAGGAACTGCACTGGAATAAAAAGAAAGAAAGGAAGGAAGAAAGAAAGAAAGAAAGAAAGAAAGAAAGAAAGAAAAGAAAGAAAGAAAAAAAGAAAGAAAGAAAGAAAGAAAAAGAAAAACGAAATCACTAAAGAATACTCAGAAGGATTGAAAATGTTGCAGGCTCAGTTTGATTGAGTCTGTTGATAGACAGTACTAAAAGCCTTAAAAATAAAAAAAAAATAACACAGATAAACTGGACAACGTTAAACGGATATACTCAGAAATCAATTGAAAATCATATTTGGAGCTATTTTAACAGTTTTCTCACTCGTGATTACGCCCCACGCGAGAATATTCATTTTGAAAAACAACAGATAGAAGTAGATTTTATCTTACACAAAAAAGCCCAATTAAATACCCTTTACATAATAATCGAAAAGCCTTGCAAAAACCTCAACCATATATCCTCAACTTAATAAAAGTTGAAGCATTACTTAACCACTGAGCTGGTAATCTTCCTGGATTAACATAATTCTATGCCTATCCTGCAAGATTAAATACACAGATTCTGGAGTAAAATTTAAATTCAGCGACAGTCACCACTGGTTGATGAAACAACGTAAATTGTTACTTCATTCTTTAATTTTCTTTATTAGTCAGTTATTTACATGCTGTAACATGCGCAGTGGAAGTTAATGGAAGTTGGTATGAGAGAGCGTGAGAGATGTTGTACTTTTCCTCGTCTCTCATCATTTTCATGTATAAAATGAAATATATTGCTATAAACCTATGTCTACGATTTTCGTCCAAACAAATATATTCCTTTTTCTGCCATGTTATTTATCACTTCACGATAACGTATACACATATTTTGAAAGATAAAAGTATTGTTTTCATAACGTCTTGTGGTGGTGTTTGTATATTTCACTCCGGATCACGGTAGTAAGCCACATTGAGTTAACCAGAGCACAGTTTAGCCACCTCATCGTTCATTGGACAGCTGTCAAGCAGTTTTCCATCACATTCGCAAGGAACTGATAACTTACGTACATGCATTCTTTCAAATCAGTGGTACAGTGTAAATAACCATAGAGGAGATCAATTTCATGACCAATCACCACAAAAGTGACTGCAACATCTAAGAACCGAACCCATTTTGCCAGGTTCACATGTCAATGCTCTACCTTTTGAGATAACCGGACGTCTTTTCAAGTCTTATCCCGATTCATATATATTTATTCATTAACGTAGATGCCTGAGCGGACGAGAATGTTGATTTTTAATATTTTGTTGAATAAATTGGATAATATTTGAGTCATGATTCGTAAATATGCTTTCTTTGAATCATCCATGCATTCTTTGAAATACTAGAAGTGTGTTATCATGCCACGAATGCCCCCGCATGCAGTCAAACTTTCAGATGTTATAATATTTAGTTCGAAATTTGTTCGCAAACTTATCTTTTTCATTTTAAGTTCAAAGCCCTAAAAACGTTTCAATGTTAACACAAAATAATGGCTACATACATTTCCACAAAAGTATGAGTGCTGAAACTGAAAGTTCAAAATTTTTCCAACATTTAGGAAAGAAAAGTTTGTTCAAAATCATTGAACCACGACCAAATTTAAACCTTAACTGCTTATTCCTAAGATGTATCTATATTATTTTCAAAGTGAAAGGGACATAGTTCTGCCAAAAATAATCGAACCATGACCAAATTCCAACTTGACCTGCCCATTCCTTTGACATATCCATATGTCAAATTTGAGTTGAATATGTAACATCGTTGGGTAGATAATGAACAGAAGCTATAAATTTTATATTATTTTCAAAGTGAAAGGGGAATAACTCTGCCAAAAATCATTGAACCATGACAAAATTTGAACTTGACCTGCGTATTCCTTTAACGTATCCATATGTCAAGTATGAGTTGAATGTGTTGTACCGTTGGGGAGATTATGAACGTAAACTGAAAATTTCATATTATTTTCAAAGTAAAAGGGGCATAACTTTGCCAAAACTCATTGAACCATAACCAAATTCGAACTTGCCCTGTATGTTTGTATGACATATCCATATGTCAAGTTTGAGTTGAATGTGTTGTACCGTTGGGGAGATAATGAAAGGAAACTGAAAATTTCGTATTATTTTCAAATTAAAAGAGGCATAACTCTGCCAAAAATCATTGAACCATGACAAAATTTGAACTTGACCTGCGCATTTCTTTGACGTATCCATATGTCAAGTTTGGGTTGAATGTGTTGTACCGTTGGGGAAGTAATGAACGAAAACTGAAAATTTCATATTATTATCAAAATAAAGGGGGCATAACTCATCGAACCATGACTAAATTCTAACTTGACCTGTATTTTCTCATGACATATTCATATCTTAAATTTGAGTGGAAGGTGTGCAACCGTTACTAAAATAAAGAACGGAAACTGATGATGACGGAATGACAGAATGACAGAAGGACGGAAGGACTGAATGACAGAACAGGGTTACACTATATGTCCTGGCCATTACATGGCGGGGGCATAAAAAAGGAAGCAAGATGAATTCGAGTTATGTAGAATTGTATTTTAAATGGTATGGACAAAAAAATTTAGATAACAATTTGTCAAAAGAATGATTTACTGCATCTTGAATGCACTCATTATATATCAATGAATAATTGCGGTTTTTGCACGGGTGGTAATATTACGCCCGTCTTATTATTATACGACACCAGGTGTATACATTGAGAATAAACAGTGCACGTAAAATAGATAGAGTTAATTGTCACAAGGTAAATGTTACACGCTGATATTATTTTCTTTTGTATGGTTTCAATACAAAATACTTTAGAATACAAAGAATGTATTCAAAATGTACCCTGTGCTGAACGAAACATAGAAAGATATAAAGAGAATCTAAGTTCAACGATCATTAATTAAAGCTAACGTACTTGTACATGTACTTATAAAGAGTGAAAAATTAATAAGCCAGTACAATTTATTTTGCCTCTTCTGTTATGGACAAACTCAATCACAGTCTTCAAATTATCAATTACTTTTGTGTATTTTCAAGTTGCCGTGTGACAGTTGTAAACAGTAACAATATAATGTGCAGGCCAATACATAACATAATTAAAAACACTGATTACATACAATAACTATGAATGAACCGTTAATCATTTAATTTCACGGCTATCAACTAAACGGCTTGTTAATGGGCTATGGCAGAATAAATTTTGGCAATTGGACTCCTCCACAATTCACGGTTCATTTTGCACCTTCATAATAAGCTGTGATATCAGATTACTCCTCTTTGAAACATCGGGCAAGTACAATGGTTATAAAATAGCAAATCGATGTAAAGTGTGTGTGTGTGTGTTTTTTTTTCCTTCAAATTATCTCTTAACTTAAACTAAATTGCAGGCAACAACCATTAGCAATCTGCAATGATAAACTACTACTGAGCTTTTTTATCAAAATGATTGTTGTGTCAGTATATTGAATTATAAAAGAAAGCCTAAAAGTTTATAAGTTGTTGCTGGTACAAATTGTTTAAATTAAAGTGATATTATGCCCATAAAAGGGTATATAGTGGGTGAACAAGTGAAATTTAAATTAAGTTTTCATTTTGCTTTCTTTTCAAGTTTAGTGCATGTCTTCATCATTTAGCAGACGGTTTTTGTATTTTCTGATCGAAGATCAGGAAATACAATGCTGACATTCAATCTCTGGCACAAAATTTCACGACAAACCTAACAACAAGTAGTTCTTAAAACAGATTGAAACAAGCAAAAAAAGAAATATTTCATCTTCTTATAAGTATCCAACAAATTACAACGCATTCAAAGTTTAAAGTAGGTTGGCTTAAAGAAAATGTCAATAAATGCACACTCACAAATTACGCGGATGAATATCATTCCAATGAAAATGTTATTTTTAGGGATGTCGATTACCGAATACTTCAGAATGAATCTGATTGTCGAGTAGTGGAATAAATAAATATCGGACTGTTTTGACGAGAAGATCAGTGTTAAACAACAGGTTTATCGTAAACAAAATACATCGAAATTAATACGGATTACAAACCCGAAATGGAAATTCTAAATTAAGAATTATATGAGATTTTATTCAAGCATTCTTCGTGTAGCTTCCCCGTGGTTCAGGGGTAACGCGCTCGTTAAGGATGTGAGATATCTTGGGTTTAATTCCCAGTCGAGGCAACTGCTTTAAGTGTATTTTTTAGGAAGTAACCACGATATGCAAGGATAAAGTGTGGCTGTCATAAAAAATGAACATAAATGATATTTTGATGCAAAATTCGTATGTATTTAACTCAAACTGTTATAGTAAAAAATCTAAACGTAGCCGCTGCATCTCGGTGCCCTGTAAGATTAATTATAGTTTATAAAAAATAACTTTGATTTATACATGCATTTTTGTGACAAGGCTATCTTAAAACAGAAATGTTTATGATTCAATTACAGGCCAACCAGCAATCCATAGCACGCGCGTTATAGACTGGCGGAAAATTTCTCATGAAGACAGGAGGGGTGTGATATAACAGTGATATCAACACAGTATTTAAAGCTAGTTCAATCTGATGCACAGATTTTGTTAAATTCATTTTTACTTTATATCTGCATAATTATACGTGTTTCCAACTTGAATTTAGCCCTGAACGTGTTTGTCATTTCTCTTCACCAAGATGCAATGCATCGTATATTATTATTAAGGTGTTCCAGGTTAATTTTCCTTTGCTGTCCTGATTATCAGTCTATAACCATTTAAGCTTCTAGTTTCTGATTACTTCAAATAGTTGGACAGTAACGTCCTTGAACAAGCTGAATCAAAATGGGCCTGCTACATTTTACAATTTTGCTGTGTTAGACTTTCTTTAAGGAATCTATTTTTCTCTATTTTATTATGTAATTTCTTTTTATTTTCTTTTTTTCGTATTCGCATTTTTCCTGTAAGAAACGAGGATGGGCAAGCGAGCAAACTACTTCTACTGTTAATGTCCCACGAAGATCCCAGGATATAGCCCCAAGAAGCTCCCAGGATAATGCCTCAAAGAGCTTACAGGATAATGCCCCAAGAAGCTCCCAGGATAATGCCCCAAGAAGCTCCAAGGATAATGCCCCAAAAAGCTCCCATGATAATTCCGCAAGAAGCTCCAAGGTAACGCTTTATAGCAGGCTTCAGTAAAGATGACAAATCACTGAAGTGCAATTCATGTCCGCACACATCCGGTTTGCACAGAAACATGTACATACACAATAACGCTATTCGTTATTTAATTGCCCGCGTGTTTGAAAAGAAGTTATTCTAACATAAACAACGTAGACTCGTATTCGTAGTTAAAATTCTTTCACATATCTCGCTGACATAAAAAGTAAAAATATATGTTTTTAATCTTGGAGTCATTGCACTTGGGATAACAAATATAATTTATTATATTTTAGAACAATAGCAGTGTCAAAGTCACTACCTCACGCTGAGTGGATTCCTTTGTAGTGCCAATACATTAATATCGAATGTCACTTCCTCGTCATTACTTAGTCTATTGTCACTGGTCTATCATATTTAAATTTCACCTTTCAGTGTTTGAAAAAAGAATCCCGACAAACATGATCTATCATTATCACTGAACCTTTAATTCTGATAGAAATCTGAGATAAACGGCCACGCATTTTACAAAACATGTAATGGCAAGTTGTCTTTGCAATTTAGCATACTGGTTTATTGAGATCATAGAAATATATTTATTGCTGCTCGCTTAATCGTAGGTAATACCGAGCGATGAAAACGATAAGTAATTGATGAGTATCATACGAATTTGAACATTGCCTTCTACTCGTTGAATAGATGTATATTTTTTTAAGTTTAGGTAAATCTGTTTTGAGAATAAATCATTATTCATTAAACATTTTCATTTAATATAAACTCTGCACAGCGAATTAAAATGAAATACATTAAACGTTATATAGACATTAAAAAGAGCAGTAACAAAAACAACAATTATTATAAATTAATTATCATAACAACAATAATTACAGACAAATTCATGAAATGTTAATGATAATGTTGACAAAGACAACGATGATGATGATGGTGGTGATTATAATGACGATGACAATGCTGCTGCAGCTTATGTTAATGATGATGTTGATGATGATAATGGTTGTGGTGGTGGTGATTATAATGAGTATGACTGATGACGATGCTGCTGCAGCTTCTACTGCTGCTGCTAATGCTGATGATGTTGCTGCTGCTGCTGATGATGAAGAATATAAGGTAAGCCTCAAAGAAGACCATGAAAAAACGCACCTTAAGGAATCAGTTTGTAATAAAATCCTTTTCTGACTTTTTTCAAAGGACATTCCGGTTAAAGAATACCTTAATTTTCTACCATAACAAATGTTTAATTCAAAAATACGTATGTTCATTAAGATCAGTCTTCAAATTATCAAATCTTTTAGAAGAAAATAACGGTTATTAGAGACTAAGAGGGAACTAAAAAGGTTAGAACTCAATAACCAGCTGAATAACAAGATTAATCTCGTTCCGCAAGATACATGTTGATGGTATTTTTCTTTTTTTTCGGTTCATTTCTGAACTATTTTTAGAGCTGAGAAAGAACCTGCAACCATATGATTTCTAATCTAGCACGTTAATTTCGCTTCGATATAGAGGAATGGCCAATGATAATGTTGTAAAAACATTTGGCCTAACTCTTTTGTATATTGTGAAGTTTGATGATGTAAAAGAATTGATGTATATTTAAATATACATTAAATACTATGTAACTAAGGTAATGTGATATGTTGTCATGCAAAATTTTTAATACATATATTTTCAACAATTCAGGTCAAGGTCTATAACGTCTTCTGACTGTTCATCTCCAGTTCCTTCCGGACTACATCGATATGTTCCTTTATCAGTACAAATAAGGAAGTCTGCATGTATCGAAAGCATTCCATGGGTTTCATTTACATAAGTCGCATCCGACAACGTGTTGAAATCCCGTATATTATCTCCTAATTTGATCGACGATACGAACTCTCCATTAGCCCTTGTGATCTTAATGTCAGTAAGCCCTTTAAAGTCTTCCACGATACAGACAATGTCAAGTTGTCCTTCAATAGTAGCTGAATGTCTGCCACTGAAGAATATGTCTGAAATTAAAAAAAATGGTTCATAAGATAGAAATAATATTATCATGTAGGCACAAGAATCAAGAAAAAGAGTCAACTCGTGTCAACTATCAGCCGGTGGCATCGTCGTGGATGGTAACTTGCATATATCGTAACATTTCATAAATAGGCTTAACTAAGCCTGCGACATTTTCATTTATACCGTTCGGGCGTTCTTTTATACTTGTTTTTAAATTCATATTACAAAATTAATTGACGGTGTAATGTATGCCGATAAGCAAGTCAATATAGTTTGAAAAGTAATACTAACTGAAACCACGAACGTGTGTCCTGCAAGCTCTTCAAGAATTTTTACAGCTTATTAACAGCACATACTCCAGACGACCCAACTATGCTTATGATTATTATCATGAAAATCATAAAGATGCAAAATATAATACTTAAAGTTTTCTCTTCTCAATTATGTACCACATCTCGTGTATTTTAATGAATAAAAAAGTGTAAAAGAGTTCATGAAAAACAAACGACCATATTTTTAAGTCTGAACATTTGCAAGGTAACAGAATGCAGGAGATCATGTGCATGTGCTTCTTTTGTCAGACAATGGTAGATACTCGGTCAACCATCACGTAAGGCCTCCATCACATCAGCCCTTCGGCAGTCGTACGAACAGATTTTGACACAAATTAATGTGTTTCGTGCGGTGCCGCATGCTTACAAATTCCGCAACGTCGCAGACTGATTTCTAAACATGCACATTAATTCTGCATTTTTTGACAGATTTTGGATGTTTCAAGACAAACGTAAGACAATCATACGTCAGACGCACGATGTTTAGAGGTTCTCGTGTAAAAACGTTTCGGATTTGTATTTCGAGGACAGCAGGTTTGCCGCACAAGCATCTTGCAACTACTGAAAGCCGAAATCATACGATGTCAATTGACAGATATTTAGATCTGTCTAGATAGACTGCGAAATTGCCTGAGACTTTTCTACGGCACAAATTTCAATACAGATCGTGCGAACCAAATTTCGTGCGGCTGATGTGATAGAGGCTTAATTAGTTAAAGTGTCACCGAGTTACCATTATTACCTGTTATTGGACAACCTCTTGATGGCGAACACGGACTGCATGTTTGAGATTGGTCGTCATAGCATGCATTGTTGTCACATGCTCTCACTTCCAAAACTGAATTGAAGTGATTCTTGTCATCACAAACGATGAAATGTTCGCAGTCATACGGGTAACGTACCTGACTTTTACCATTGCATAAGGTATCTATAAAATAAGAAGTCAGCAATAAGAAAAGTTTCTGACATACAATATGTGTAAAATTAGTAATGTACCAAAACAAAAGTACCGGACCTTTGCCATTGTTCAAATTTTCTGTCAAATAAGAAGTTAACAGTCCGAATAAGCAAATAAATGTTACTTATCATCTTTGAAAAGATTTTAACACATACATTGTAATTTTGAATATGTGCAGAAGAAAGGAAAAATAAATTAAAAAGTTCAATAGTATACATATAGCTACCTTGTATAACTTTTACGACGCCACTGTCAGATGTGAACACTGTTTGGTCAGTTGCTTCTTCAGACAGTTTTGCAGTGCATCTTATATGTTTCCTGTGCCAATCCATTGAAACATCTTTCAGACCAAATGTCAGTTCCATTCTGTACCAGCAGTTCTCCAAGTCAAACCTTATGGTATCAATCCAAGCCGTATTTGTATTGCTTACTCTGTTTGAAGAGGACCAAACATAAGGCCACTCACTTGAAACAAAAATATCGAACTTTTTTCATATATCAATAAGACTAAATTCTTATTAGTTCATTAATGATGGATTATTAATCAATTTGAATTGTGGTAATGATGTCATGCAAATAAGACGGGAAAGGCATATTAATATTGATGATCTAATTAACACTACTAGAATCATTGGATTTGCAGTTCCAAAATGTAACTGAAAATTATCACAATTACAGCAAATATTCTAGCATAAAAATAAATGAATAAATTGTGATTTAAAAAAAATCTGTAAAAAGTGAATTAGTATTCATGTCGGATTAGTTTTATTACCGATTGATCAATATAAAAATTAATTGATAATTGTGATTACCTAATGTTTGGAGAAGACAGCAGAGTTGTAATGGAACTGCCATTGTCAATGTCAACGGTCACGTGACCGTTCGGTTCTGGAAACAACATCTCACAATGAAAAAGTGTGGACTTGATATCTCCTTCGACAACATGGGCTGGCACGAAAAGCTCCGGCTTAACCGCTTTGCCTAAGGGATAAACATTCCCAGAAAATTATCATATCAAAAGAAGATGCGACTTTTTAATAAAAAGAACTGCACTGATGTCTGAAGATCTGAACGCATAAGATTTGAATTTCTTAAAAAGATCAACTAGGACTCTTGAAATTTCATTTTTTTTTACTTTTCACATTTGAATAATAAAATTAATGGTCAAATGAAGTAATAGAAAATCTGAAACTTTGCATACAAGTAACTAGTCAATACTTCAACAAATAGAACATTTATCTCGAGTCCCGTCATGTCAAAAAATCCTCAGTGAAGTCATTTTAGCCCTTACCGCCCTTAATGTGTTAAATCAATGTACCAATGTACGTTGTATAGAATAAATGAGAAATACGTTTTTTTTTAATTGAGAAGGAATGTTATAAATAACTAAAAACAGGCTGAATAGGTCGAAGTTTTCTTCAAGATTTGTTACTAACAAACATGTTACATGTAAGGCAATTGTGCACGAACTTATTACTTAATTATGTTGCGAAAGATTCAAAGAAGTTCTGTAACAAATATTACCTTTTATTTGAACAATTTTCAGGTCACGAAATGTGTTCACGGTTTCACTTGTTTCAATATCACAGGTTATGATTATTTCACCAGGTTCTTCGAAGGCGTCGTCACATTTGACGGTCTCAAACATCACTTTTAATGTACCAGATTCATGCGTAAATTTTGTTTCAATATTTATTCTATCGTTGTCTTTAGTCACTATGTACGAGTCTACATTATTGACAACAGAGGCAATTGTTACTGATTCACCTTTTCTGTTAATGCGTTTAAACTTTATATTCCTCCAGTTTGGTATATTTCTGAATTCACAAGACAGGTTTGCCATCCCACCGATGAGGACAGTATCGGTGTCTACAGATAAATCAACTGTAACATACAATCAGTATAAATGCAAAGAAAAAGTATATTCTGTAGTAAAAATAACCAAAGGAGGAGAAATTGAACGTCGACCAAAACGGAAAGGTTGAAAATAATACATGTCTTGTTTGCTTGAGTCTGTTTAAAGACGTTGCAGCAAATATAAATCAGATTTAATAAAAGTTATGAAAGGAATTACATGTATTATGTAACAACATTGAAAAACCATTTTAAAACGAAAGTTGCAATATCTTACCTAAATTTTCACATTTTGGATTCCCGACCCACACGCCAATTTCGTTACAAATTACGGAACTATCACTAGATGTTGTAAATTGGAAACCAGGATCACATTTAAGATTAATTGATGACCCTACTGTTGTTTCATTTACGGACTGTTGAGTATGAACATGGATAGGTGGCTGATATATCCCGCAGTCAACTGGCTCACATGTAATTATTTCACTCCAAGAGCCCGTTTCTAGACAAATTGCCGTATCTGTTTCGTTTACTTCAAAACCTTTATTACAATTTATCTTAACAGCCACTTGTGGTAACACCTCCTCAGTAACATTAGTATGGCCGTTGGACAAATTTGGGTATTTTTGGCACTTTGTTTGACACCCATCCTTGTTGTTACACAAGTCGTCAACCTCTGCAATGTACGAAAAAAAGATTTTTAATTCATTCATAATTCAGTTTTGTTATCTACTACTTTGGTATACAGATAATCTAAATTAAAGATCAAATTTTCTTTTTCTGTTTAGGGGTTCCATCGGTTTGTCTAAAAAGCGAAGTTTAGTGTTCGTTTATATGAATACTTGATTATTAAAATTATTAAAAATAATATCAATATAAATGCATTTCATATCACGAAAAAGTAACTAAATGACGAAACGAGATCATCTTACTAATTGCTTAGTTGTCTCTAAACTACTTTTGATTAAAACAAGTGTATTATAATTTAAAATTGTCGATAAATACTAAAGTCTACGAGTTTCTATCAATGGACAGATCAGAATATGACATAATTTTATTACTTTGTTCGTCACCATATTACATATACAAATACAAAATATAGTACATAGTTGACATATCACATGAATATATATTACATATATTACTGAAAAGGATGGTTTATAACATGTGAAATTGGTTAATGAGACCGGAAATTACTTTAAAAAAGCAATTGAATACAAATGGATATATTACTGAAGATGTTCCTATACATAGCCTTTAAAAAGATATGATAATCTAAAGTTAGAATATAAAGAATCTTAAATGTCGGCCAGCACAGTAAAATTGACATTCTTTCAGGCTTGGCTCGATTTAGCCCGGTCATGGTGTATCATTTGAAAATGATGCCATTTCATCCGAAGATGTCGATAGCCTATCTAAACGACAAAAGGAAGTAAAGGTAGGTGAAATTTGAATAGTAAATAAGTAAAAGTAATTAGTAAAAGGGAGTGTGCTGTGATCTTGAATGAGCAAACACATTTTAGGCCTTCTTCGCTTTTGAAATTTACATGGAACTTAAGATGATTTCCTGAAAAATTTATGATTGTATCCTAAATTGTACATGTACTATTGACTCAATTCCCGCGCCAATATGAGGAGCACCTCAAAGGCATTATGCCAAAAAATACACTTTCACTGTAAACATAATCAGAGATATTAAGTGTATTGTTTGAGGTAAATCAAGAGTACAGGCGTACGAGGGCTGTTCAATAAATACGCGGAAAAGTGTCGCTATTTCCTTATTTTCCAAGTTAGATGAATAAAACTCATACAGTAATAGAGACAAACATATTTTGAAAATTTACAGCAGACGCGATTTCATGAGGGCGATGAGAAAGAAGCGGGCCACGAAATCGCCGACACGATATTTGATCCCGACAACGCACCGTCTCATCGTGCGGCCGAAACACAGTACACAATCAGGAAACTCGGCTTCGAAGTCCTCGAGCACCCGGCCTACAGCCCTGACTTCTCACCATACGATTTATTTCTGTTCCCGACACTGAAGAACGTCCTGCGGGGAGAATACTTTAATGATGTGGACGAGTTGTCC
The DNA here is from genome assembly GCF_026571515.1 of Ruditapes philippinarum. NCBI lineage: Eukaryota > Metazoa > Mollusca > Bivalvia > Venerida > Veneridae > Ruditapes > Ruditapes philippinarum. The sequence continues at coordinate 34,935 of NW_026852597.1, read as the reverse complement.
TACGCGGTGCAAGCTGCAATTTCAGAGATAAATAATGGCTCCAACTTTAATAGTTTCATGTCAAGGATCAACCGTTGTAAAAAGTGTGTTTCCTTTCTAGGGAGTATTTCGAGAAGGACTAGGTGAGTCTTTTGGGTGACTCTAATACATGCCTTGAGCGTGACGTCGTTACGATGTTGGGCCAGTTTCACTGCGATTACCTTAGAAATACTGGAAATTGTACTATGAATTTTTATCTGATTTTATTGAAAGTTAGTGTACATGTTTATTATATGTTTATTAAAAAAATGTAAAGAGAACGTCAATTTCCCATGAATATTAAAAATATGGCAGCACTTTTCCGCGTATTTATTGAACAGCCCTCGTACATTTCATAAAAAGGGACAGTTTAACTGTTAATACTATCAAATTAAATCCATTCGATCATATTCAGGCATTTCAAATACAGACGTATTAAAAACGATTTTAATACGAGGTGTATATCGTATATTAATTTATAAGGTACATCTATTGTTGCACTTATTTGTAGTTTAGAATTATCTGGTTGTATTTGTATTGCAACTTATATTATTAAGTTGATGAATGAAACGTGTTTAAAATTACCTTTAAAATTACCAAACATTAGAATTGTGACAATAGAGGCAGTGGCAGCGGCAACTAATATAACCAGAATTACGCCAGTAATCATTTTGCATTTACTACATATTTTCTTGTCCTTTTTATTTGGTGATGTCACTATTTTATTTGAAGGCACCTGCAATATCAAGGTTGATCATACGTTACAATTTTTCAAAGGAGTTCCACTGTCAAAGAGTCTAAAATAAATAAAATTTGAAATGCTTGCATAATAAAGATAATTATTCTGGGCAAACGGAGGAAAAGAAAATTAATGATTTTATGTTATGCGTACAAGTCGTGACTTACATCAAATGATACACTAGTCTTGAAAAAATATTTCCAGTCTAAACAGATTGTAAGAAAGTGTCTATTAAGTAAAGAATACAAATATATAGTAACAAGTTGAGCCCCTACGTAATTGCTTGTCTTTTCTTCTTAACCCTGTGTCTGTTAGAGGCACCGATTCAACCCATACCAAGATCAGCCGACGCATTCGTGACGTCTGATCAAAGGCAGCACTGTCAGTTATTCATCTATTACTCATTGGAAAATATTCACTATAATAATAAACGATTTCGTCATAATTGAAGGTTGGTAAGTCTATAAAGGAATTTAGAGAAGTGCAAGTACAACTACTTATATCTACATTAATTATAAATACGTACCCTGCCCAAATCATATGCACTAGCCATTGTTTCCCCAAGTCCATCGTCTGGTCGATGATACTCATGTTTTTCACCAAGCCAACTTATCCTTATATCGCTATGATTAGTATCATCACCACTCTTTCCAATCCGTCGAGGGTTCGGTTCAAGGTAAGTGTCAGTTGAGTCATCAGTACCCTTACTTTGATATTTAGATATATAAGCATCGTGTTTAGAATTTTTCTCATTATGTTCAAGTTGTTGCATTTGCTCGCTATGATGGTTTTCGTTGTTTGAATCGCGCAGAAAGTATATCTCACCATTTGTTGCATACGAATAACCAGCGGTTCTTTCTTTATTTGGGCTAGTAGGGAGTCGATCACCGGTAGTAAAAGACACATATTGAGCCGAGGTACTTTCACGTTTACCAGGCGTAGCGTTATCATATTCAGGGTTTGGTGTAAAAAACGTGTTTTCACCGCTTCTGTCTTGAATAGTTGCATAATGTTCGGAATTGCCTGACATCCGTAGTTGTTCATTTGTAGCACTCCATTGTACGTTGTTAATCTTTTGGTGTTTTAACTGTCCTGTGTTTTGGTCATTGACTATGTTATGTTTATCAAAACAAACAAAGCTTTTCTCTAGTGGCTTTAATAAATCCATTGCAATTTTAAAACGCTATATTTTTTATAAAATATTTGCAAAATGCATTGCATATTTCCTTTATCGGTATATACCACAAAGTAAATATTTAACGTGTGGAGAAATAGTAACTAGTTTTAGTTTTTAAACTACCGTTTTATAAACCAAAAATAGTTAATCCGTTTAAAATCAACAGGACAAATTTGTATACATTTTGCTTATAACCACGCTATTGAAACCAATAAAGAAATTGTATCCTGATTAAACATGTCATTCGTAATTAGAAGAATGCCAAATAAAGTTAACCAGTGGAACCGTCAGGGATACTACACATATGGCTAGTATGAATATAATGTGAACAAATTTAAATATGATTGATCAGATAAGGTTTCGTCAAGCATAAACGACTTGTGGCGACGAACCAAGACGCTACTTACCGACCAACCTGAGTTTGTAATGCACTACATATGCTCTTTAATTGACATAATTATTTTTAAAAGGATATATATAAATGCTTTTTCATATATTCAATGGTCTGATGCAGAGAATAAAAGATGTCAGTAATACCATATTATTTCTTAATGTTCTTGTACGTTATTATTCCCCCAAAACAACAAAAAGTAGGATAATACAGTCTCAATTTTTATGTTATATGGATGATAACATAAATATATGGATGATAACAAGATTCTTTATTTAATATCGTGTTTACTTGTAGATACTTAAACAGATCAGAGCTCGGGTGAGAATTGTGTTATCAGAGAGGCACATGACTATTTTAGGACATAAAAAATCAGATATAACAGTTAGGAGGAAGTAACACAATTACTTCTTTGAATGTTACTGAATTAGTTATCTTTCTTGATACCATAACACTACTCTCATGAAAGATACTGCAAGGTCCCGCAAACTCAGCTTGAGCGATATTGAATTCTCAACACTAAACATATTTGGAATCAATAGTAATTTTAGGAAAAATACAAAAAGCATGTATAATTATGTTAATGCTTATACATGTATGAACCACGGTGAAACTTTTGATTACCTAGTACATTACACCTGACACTTGCTGTAGTGAGCATACTAAATAAAGAAAAAGGAGAATAAATAAGAGAATGCGGCTAAAAATTAACTTATACATGTGATAGGAAATCCCAGGCCTTTGTTTCAATGATTCTGTCTAATTACAGTTCAGCTCGACTTGACTAGAGCATAATTTTACTTATATATGGGACAGAAAGATATTGGGACAGAAAAATACACTTCCGACCCAGCTAAAATATAAAAATACTGTCCCACTCTTTTTATAAATTTAACGTTACATGTAAATTCTAAATGATATAATTGTAATTCCGGTCAATTGTGGGTAGAAGCAGGAAAATTGTAAACAAAGCAAATATGATTAAAGTTAAGCCGAATTCGATAGCAAGTCTGCAATTTTTAGAAAATGAATCATGGAACATATCGTAGCGAGATGGAAGATTCAATAGAGGAATCTGACAGTGATTTGTTTGTTTGTTTGTTTCATTTTACGCCTTTTTCCAACAGTATTTCAGTCATATAGGCGGGTAGTTTCCTAACCATCGTTCCTGGAGAGTTACACCAGTACTAGACTACCTTCCTCCGCGCCAAACTACCAAAGCATCTCCCGGGGATCGAACCCACGCCAGAGAGGTAACTGGATTAGAAGTCATCGACTCTAACCCCTCGACCACGGAGGCGGTATCTGACAGTGAACAATCTGTAAAAAAAATTCTGTAAGTACACAAAACCGGTTTGATGAGCGCCATGACAGTCATAAAAGACAGTCTGTAAACCAAAACCGTAAGAGAAAAAAGGCAGTCGGGAAGTACTGAAATTGATGATTTGTTGCGGTCTAATTGATGCGGTCTGAGTACGGACGAAAAGCTAGTTTGTATATTTGAACAAATAAACAAAAAATTCAACGAAATTTAGGTTATTGAAAAGAAACAAGAAAAGTGCGTGAACGATATACAGAGGGTAAACAATTGCGTCTGTTCAACCAACTAGAGAAAGGACCAGTTGGAGAACATAATGATGTGTCCCAAGTATCAGGCATTAATCAATAATTTAACTGGGAACTGTGTAACAATTATTTATTTAGAAAACTTACCTACATGAACTTTACTTTATCAGTGGGTTGTGAAATCCAGTACCAGTTGTTGACTTTAACAAGGCATTAAATGAAAAATGAACTGTGTATTGACATTTTAAACAACACACTTTAGCTCATTTAAACAGGTTATACCAATGATATTAGCTGCTGGAACTTTATGTGTAAGAAATCCTTATCCGTGACACTTAAGCTGTAATTGTTTGTAAACAATCCTTTTAATCTTGACTTTAAGCTGTCATAATTCCTTAAATGTTTGTATTTTATGTAAAGTCTGATTTCCTCAGATGAAGAATGTAATTATCTAACAAACTGCCAAGTAACTTTGTTAAAATCCACATATTTCACTGTATTTTCCTTGAAATGTAATTTTCATGTGTTGGAAATTTACTGTACGCCGCCATTTTGTACTTTGCATTATTGGCTATTTATAGCTGTTGCATCGGCTAGTTTCTGTAAACACTTAGTAGGCAGAAGATGTTCTGTTTTGGTACGCAAGAAATAACATCACAAAAGGTAGAGAATATTTGGAAATAGTCATTATTGTATTTGCTTATAGCTCTTTTATTGTAAAATTTTCCTCCATTAAAGTTAAGTTCAGTCCGATCAGTTTATGATCGCTTCCGATCATTTTTGTCTGACAGCCGTCAACCATTTTTGGTTGTTGATCGTTTTTCTACCATTCCAACCACTTTTGGGGCAATGGTTGGGCGTTTTCATATAAATACGGCGAAATCAGCCGTTTGAGTCAGTCTAGTTTTGTCTTTCTTAGAGGCAGCATCCATTTACATGTACGCTGTCTTTGGCTCTTAGAAAATTTGAAACATTAGAAATTTTGGCGGCCATTTAACTTAGCGTATAAATTCGTCTGCGGCCTAGCGTCATTAATTTTAGTAAGCAAGATTCTTTATAGAAAGACGATTTATTTACAAGATACTCATTTTATAAGATTTTACATCATAATTTGTTACTGTCTCGCAATATATAATTATCCCCCGCCGAAAATTTCCGGCGGAGGATATAGAAATAGACTCCGTCCGTCCGTCCGTCCGTCCGACCTTCCGTCCTTCCGTCCGTCCGTCCTTCCGTCCGACATTTTTGTCCGGAGCATATCTCTAAAAGTATTTGAGTTATCAACTTGAAACTTCATAGGTGGATAGACCTCATTGAGGAGGAGTGCAGTGCACAAGAATGATAACTCTACCTTGCATGATTTTTGAGTTATTGCCCTTTGTTATTTTTCAAAATTGATTTTTGTCCAGAGCATAACTCCAAAAGCCTATGAGATATTAACATGAAACTTCATAGGTGCATAGATCTCACTCAGGAGGTGTGCAGTGCACAAGAATGATAACTCTACCTTTCATAATTTTTGAGTTATTGCCCTTTGTTATTTTTCATACCTAATTTTTCACCTGAGTGGAGCATAACTCAAAAAGTGTTTGAGATATCAACATGAAATGTCATAGGTGGATAGATCTTATTGAGGAGGAATGTTATATATGAATAGTCCTCATTGAGGAGGAGTGCAGTGCACAAGAATGATAACTCTACCTTGCATGATTTTTGAGTTATTGCCCTTTGTTATTTTTCAAAATTGATTTTTGTCCAGAGCATAACTCCAAAAGCCTATGAGATATTAACATGAAACTTCATAGGTGCATAGATCTCACTCAGGAGGTGTGCAGTGCACAAGAATGATAACTCTAACTTTCATAATTTTTGAGTTATTGCCCTTTGTTATTTTTCATACCTAATTTTTCACCTGAGTGGAGCATAACTCAAAAAGTGTTTGAGATATCAACATGAAATGTCATAGGTGGATAGATCTTATTGAGGAGGAATGTTGTGCGCAAGAATGATAACTCTTCCCTATACAATTTTTGAGTTATTGCCCTTTGTTTTTTTTCATGCTATTTTGTCCAGAGCTTATCTCAAAAAGTATTTGAGGTATCAACTTGAAACTTCAAAGGTGGATGGATCTCATTGAGGAGGAGTGCAGTGCTTAAGAATGATAACTCTACCCTGCATGATTTTTGAGTTATTGCCCTTTGTTATTTTTCAAAATTAATTTTGTCCAGAGCATAACACAAAAAGCCTTTGAGATATCAAAATGAAACTTCATAGGTGCATAGATCTCACTCAGGAGGTGTGCATTGCACAAGAATGATAACTCTACCTTCATAATTTTTGATTTATTGCCCTTTGTTATTTTTCATACTTGATATTTCAATTCAATTTTTTTCTCAAAAAGTATTTGAGGTATCAACTTGAAACTTCATAGGTGGATAGATTTTACTGAGGAGGGATGCAGCACACAAGAATGATAACCTACCCTGCATTATTTTTAAGTTATTGCCCTTTGTTATTTTCAGCCATCAGTATTCACATAGGTTTCAAATCTGTAATCACTATAGCCATCAGTTTTCATTACCAAAAGACCTCTTTAAATGAAATTATTCTGTTCTACTACATATACATTCTTCCAATGAGCAAACACATTCGGCGGGGGATGGCCATGTTGACATGGCTCTTGTTAATATTTATTGACAATGAACATTATTTTCTGCTGTTATTGATAAATGATATAAGCGGCTACGGTTCACTGACTTGCATATATTTTTATGGAACGCCGTTAAGGTCTTAATTTAATACGCGGTTATATCAGCGAAATTTTGATTTAAATGCATCCTGTGCTATACTTAAGTAAATTGTTCATAAGTATCATAAGGTAACAAACTCATAAGTTGTAATAACATCTAAATAACTGAACTCTGTGTGTATTTAATTACAAATGAACATTGCTCATCATTTTACAATACAAATGTAATTGTGACAGTTGCTGCTATAATAACTTGTATATTACATTGTGTGTTGACATTAATTTATTTAGTGTTACATCTGATTTGTTCTACATTTTTAATATACATATCTGGTTCAACTGCTAGTAGAGGACTCATCTTCAAAGTCTTTGCCTAATTAATTCGAACCATTAGTGCAGTACATGTAACGTCCCTATAAGATTGCAAGTGAAAGCGCTACCAAAAATAGATCAACAAACAACTCCTGCTAAAGCCCTGTACTGCCGACACGCGACAATATGTAAGTTGTATACACAAACATTGAAATAAATGTCTTATCATTCAATTTTACAATAAGCAAGAAGTTGAAGAAATAGTATTATTTTCCAGGGAGTCTTAGAAAATTTGAATCAGACTGACAGAGATATTGCGTATGGATTCATGGAGCATGTCCTAGAAATTGACACTTGTGAAATGTACATTTAAAGAGTCCATAGGTTAGGAACATTACACAATCCAAAAATTAGAAATACAGATGATCCAAAAAGACCACTCATTGTGAAATTTAAATATTATATAGATACAGAAATAGTTATGCAGAAAGCGTATAAATTGAAAGGATCAAAGTTTGGAGTGGACAGGGACTATCCGAAAGAGTTTGCAAATGCGCGTAAGTCTTTATATAACTCTCTAGAAGCAAAACAAGAACGTCAGGATAAAGAAAAAAATGTATATAACATATCCAGCCAAACTGTTCATTCAAGATATGTTTCCAGATTGGCCTAGGGTACTAGGTGTTAGCAGAATTGAGGACGCGAGTCAAAGTGTCTATGCCAGGAAGAAGGTGTACTCGAATGAAACTGAGGTAGATAACATTTCAATGGGATCACCAATAAGGTCAGACAGAAACGATGAAGTATTCGAGTACAAACGAACTGACATGTAAAGTGAAAAGGTAAACAGTGCATCACGTGACAAACGCCCAAAACCAAATAAACAATAAAACTGACAAAAAAGTTAAAATGAAGCAGTCACTATCCAGAGGAGGAAACCGTAATAAATCACTAAATATAAACTGTAAAATTCATGATATATACACGTAATCGTCCGATGGACAAGGTATGCACGCACCTGTAATGGCACGAGGGCACGACTACACATCTGTAAATAGCAAGCAGAAAACCCATGAAACAGAAGATAGAAGGAAAGGTTAATTGAACCGTGACGGTAGACAGGCGAAATGTAAGAATCGGACTGAGGGGAACATGGGGTGTAAATATGTGTTTACTCTGTTGTCAAGGACTGCTTGTTTTAAGATATAATAAACTTGACACTGATGAGATGAAGTAGATGGTTTTATAAACATTGCTGTAAATAGAAAAAGTATTAAAGTTGCAAAGAGAGACAGTGGTGGTGTAATTGTATACATCTCTGAAAAGATAAAACGCAGTGTTGTTTTCCTTAAAAGTGTAGAAGACTGTATTATTTAGTTACAATTAGATGGCAAGTTGTTTAATTTAAATTATGATGTATTTTTGTGTTTATGCTACAATGTACTTGCTGGAAGTAGTAGAGAATTTATTCTTGAACCGAGTATATTTGATATAATCTCTGATGACATGTACCATTTTGAAAATGTTCATGACGATAAATGTCATTTCCTTATTGCTGAATATTTCAATGCAAGAGTTGGAGAGAAGCCAGATTATGTCGAAAATGAGTTTTTAATTAATGTTGATTTATTACCGGAAGATTACATCGCTAATACTGTTATGTTAAGAAAAAGCCAGGATAAGCAAGTAAATGAACACGGAAAACTTTTATTAATTTTTTGTAAAGCCTTTTAAACGGGAGAACCGGCGCTGATAAAAACTTGGGTAAATTTACATGTGTAAAATAGCAAGGTAGACGTGTCATAGATTTTGTTTTATGTAAGCCCGACCTGATAAAAAAGGTTACATCTTTTAATGTTGAGGATCCAAATATTATATCTGATCTTTGTGTTGGGATTTTTTCTTTATATTCAAAGATAATCAGTTTTGATTATGAAAGTGTGCAAGATAATATAAAGAACCCTACTTTAATATATAAATGGGATAGCAGCAGGAAACATGAGTATTATTTAGATGTCCTTGAGAATGTATGCCATATATTTACAGAATTAGGAAATTCTATTTTTAACTCAAAAAATACTGCTGATATTGATAAAACTTTGTCTGACTTTTATGTTGCTGTTGATGAATATATACCCCCCTGTTCAGGAAAAATGTTAGAGATTATAAATTACATGTGATAAAATAAATGGTATGACAAAGAATGTGTGAATAAAAGAAAGAATTTTTACAAATGTTTAATTGAGTATAGAAAAAATGAGTGTAATGAAAATAGAATAAATATAACTAAAGCTGAGTAAGTGAGTAAGAAATAAAAGGTATTATTTTTACAAAATGCAAACTATAATTTTCACAAAATGCAAACTATAAAATTAAATAAAATGAGACTTTCAAATGCAAAAGAGTATTGGAAATTGTTAGAAAGCTTGTGTTGTAATAATAGTTCGAACAATATTTCTGCTGATCGTTTTGCTGGATATTTTGAAGCAGTTAATAACCCAGAAGTAGAGAAAAAAGAATCCCTAAAGAAAGTCCAACACAACAAAATTGAAAATGTTGCAGGCTCGCTTTGATTGAGCCTGTTCATGGACGACGGTACTGGAAAGTTCCTGTCCACGCCCCCTAGCACCGGCTTAAGCAGAATTCAACATTTAAACACGAAAGGGGATCTGAGGTTATGGACCCGAATATCACAGATAAGACGTCAAAAGACAAGTTAAAAAACCGGCAACATATCCTGAGGTTGATTAGACAGTAAGAATACTGGAACCACCCAAGATGAAAATGGCCAAATAGTACCACGTAGCATGTAAACACAACAATAATGTCGCGCTGAATGATCTTCAAGGATCGAAAATATAACATCTTTGATATGGAGAGTCTGCATTTTTTCAACCTGATGATGATATTCTACATTTTCAAGAAAGATATCTTGATAATGAGCTTAACCGATTAATTTTTTGTGCCGAAGATTATAATGTGTATATTGAAGCACAGGCAGACTCCCGAAAAAATATGGGAACGACATATACTATTTTTATTATACATGGATTATTTAATCATATGCTTAACAATAACAAAAAACTTTTTGTAGTCTTTATAGATTTTACCAAGGCATTTGATTTTGTTGTACGTGATATAATATGATATAAATTACTTAAGTTAGGCAGTAGAGGAAAGATATTAGGTGTTATAAGGTCAATGTATAATAATGTAAAATATAGAGTTAAGCATTTCAATACAGTAAGCACTGATTTTTCATGCATGTTGCGCGTTCGCCAAACTTTTCCTTTTGCTATATGCTGTTGATATTCTGATTTTTGCTGAAACCGAAACTAGTTTACAAAACGGTTTAGATCTGTTATTTGACTATTGTTTGATATGAAAACTAAGAGTTGAGGTTGAAAAAACAAACTAAAAGGCAATTGTAATAAAAAGGTGGCACAAACAAAAGAAAAATGAACTTCACATTATTATGGTCACCCTGTAGAAATTTTTAAAAAAAAATCTTATTTAGGTATTACATTGACCATAGGTGGTTTTTTTAGCGCAACGCACGAGACATAAGCAGGCCAGGCGTTGAAGGCAATATACAAACTCATCAAGTCTTTAGTTAAATTTGCTAATATTGTTGTTAAGCACTCCTTAGAACTGTTTGATAAGATAGTTGTTTCATTATTAAACTATAGATGTGAAATATGGGGATTCAAGGAAACAAATGTTATAGAAAGAATACATTTACAATATTGTAAACAAAGTTTAGGAGTACGTGCCCAAATTCAGAATAATTTTGTCTATGGAGAATTAGGTCGAACAAGTTTACTTTTTAATAGGCTAATAATTATGTATAGTAAGATACTGGTTTAAAATATTCGAATGCTATGCACAAAATATATAAAGCATGCATACGATATGATGTTAAGAGATTTAGAAATGTATCCTATAAAGATTTCATGGGCATATAATCTTAAACTTTTACTAGACTCATTAGGTTTTAATCATGTGTGGCTATTCCAAGGAGTTGGAAACAAAAATATTTTTATAGATGTATTTAAGCAAATACTGTATGATAACTGTTATAACTATGGAACGCTCAATTAGAAAATTCGACAAGAGCCAGGACATTTAAACTTTTTTCATGTTTTAGATATCAGCCATATTTAGACATTGTTCAAATTACTAAATTTAGAAAAGCATTAACAAGACTTTGAGTGTCATCAAATTATTTAGGGGTAGAAGCAGGTAGATGGCATAGGCCACAAAAATATCATTTGATGAAAGAAAATGTAGACTTTGATATTAGCCAGTTGCATATAAAAATAAATTTGGAAGAGACCTAATGTCATTAAATTTAGAGAACTATTTGAATCTGAAAATATTTGGATTGTTAAAAATTTAGCAATATTTGTTTGCAAAAGTTTTGATAAAAGGGACAGTGCATTGTATCAACGATAACCTTGTCCTCTCACTGTGTCATATACATTATATATTAGATAAGTTATAATGAATAAGAATCGACTTTGTAACATAACTATTTCATGTATATAATGCTTATATCATGTCATTGATGTTATCATGTACATTTTATATGAATCACATATATAATAGACTAGATCTGTTATGATGAATAAGAATTGACTTTTTAATAGACCTTTTTATGTATACCATGCTATATCATGCCATTGATGTTATGTAAATGCTGATTGTATTATTACTGCATGACGGGCATATTGTCTTTGTATGAATAAAGTTTATCTATCTATCTATTTACAGAATTTTCGATTGGATCCGGGGGTTGTTTATTGTTTATGCGGAGTAAATTATCAACTAAAAAGAAATCAAGGAAAAATGAAAATTTACTGTGACTCTCGCCTGTTCACTCACTATATACATACATGTACCTTAAGATGGACATAATGTCATGCATGTGATTGCTGCCCAGAGCTGTAAAAGTTTATTCAGACTACCAAATCAATTAATGATACAGCTTTCATGTATCAATGAAACGAATAAGGATGATTCTCACGACATGAAATTATGTAGAATAACGCAGATCTATCAAGATGAAAATATAATAACAATCAGCTTTCGCCTGTGGTAGCAGCCTCCGGGTCAGCTCGGCCCTAAAACGTACTCGGCCCCCGAGTCAGCTCGGCCCTATTCCAACTCGGCACGGGTCAACTCGGCCATCTTTTCAATTATTGATATTTAGGTTTCTGTTATCAATATTTATTGTAATTATTGTAATTATTTATAATACACGGATTGACACTTTCCGAACTAGCAGCAGACAGGCTTTTCTTATCAGTAGAATTGCGAGTAAAGATAACAGATTGCGTATCTCACTGTATATCTTACCGTAAATTTGTATACATTCTGTGTCAAACATTGTGTTGAAATATATACTGAGAGAAAGCTAAGATCACCAGCTTTTAATTGGTGGTAATAAATTTTAAAATCGGACATTAAATCGCCCCAAATTAGCGATTTAAACACGGCTAAATTTGCATTCTTTTGCAAGCGTAAACTAAGGGAAACAACTCTTGTTTTTTCACTCGATTTACCTCGGTTATTTACGTAATTCATAAAGAGACAGACAGAGAGAGTTTATAAATATAACAAAGAGCAAACAGTGCTTTATATTACATTTATTGTAACCTCAATATGACAATCATCATCAACAACAAGATATGTTCAATACTTCTACTATGATATTAAACATTTAATGACTAACTGTACAGACAAATATGAATAAAACAAAACAAAACAAAAACGAAAATCAAATATTTTAGACAAACATGATATAAACAGGACAAAAAAAAACCCCAAAATATATATTTTTGACAAATCTGATATAAACAATACAAAAACTACAAAACATATATTTTTACATAACAAAACATATATTGTTTTACATAACAAAACATTTATTGTTTACATAACAAAACATTTATTTTTACATAACAGGCGTCATCGACAGCACCACCAACAGCACCACAAATTAAAGTACACCCTCTTCATTTCATACAAACAATCTAAGACGACGGTCCGTACAGTGATGAACACGCTTTCAAAAAAGCTGTTGTTGTAAGTTCTGATCCTTGGTACCTTTCCCAGAGGTCTTGAAGAGTTCGTTCCATCCTGGTTGTACGTGAAGATCTGGCCCTGTTCAGATCTCCTGTACGTAGGGTCTGACCAACGGTGTCCGCTTCCCTACGTAGTAGAGGCACTAGCCTGTAGAAGGACTTAGAACATCCACCTGCCTTCCTGTTGATACGATGATGCCAGCCTGGAAGGACATAAAAAATGTCATTCGGAACTGCCTCGGCTATTATCTACAATATTAACCTCGGAAACAATACGGATTGAAAGTAGTTCTACCACGTGTTTTACTGATGTAAACAGAAACAGAGATAATGTAAAACGAATGTATATATTTGACATCTAATGTCTGTTCCGGTACTCGTATGCTTGAAAATATGTCCGACAACAATTTGTTATTTAAATATGCCCTCTGATGTTCAATTTTAAATAAAATCTAACCAAATGTCAACAGGGGGGTTTTTTGTACTTTCGGTTTCACAGCCATATTAGTAAATATATAAATAATGTATTGTTTGCTTTTATACCTATGAATTCACTTATTTCAGGTGGACTTTTACTACATATATTGGAAATAAACGTGTCAACAACTCCCAGCATTAAATTACTATTTGTTTACATGTTTAGTTTCTTAGCGTAGGTTAGACCGGAATACCGCATCCGTTCTGTGTATTCATACTATTGTGTTCGAGGTCCTTATCCGAAGACTGGCGGAAAGGGCCGAGTAGTTGCGATTGAAAAAATGTGTAATTACATCTTAAATTAGCAATAATGAATAAATATGCATGTACATTATTATTTTAAGTTATACGAATAGTAATTCATATTGAATGCATTAAAGTGGTAAATGATTCTTTTATGAACTAAATAGATATGAGAAGTAGTGGTATATACCAGTATTTTCGCTACTAAAGCAGACTTCATTAACTCTTCATTAAATCAAATAACTTATTAAGGAATATAATGTCATTTCCTTTTGCATCATTATTCGTCCGTACCGACTGGCGGAATACACACCACGAACTCACTGGGAATGAGGGATTCCCAATCCATTGACGTTCCAGATAACTGCAGAACGCTACAATCTGAGGGTTTGTGGCTCGTCCCTGCAGTTCCCTGAATGTTGGCACTATATGGTTGGCTGGAAGAAATGGAAGTGTCATCAGCTGTCGCAAATACTTCTGAGTCTGAAAAAGTAAATACTCAATAACCAAAACATACCATATAAATATTTTATTTCTTTATCAAGTAAGCAGAAACAGACATGGTCATTGCAATAAGGTAACACAAACAATGATAATAATGATTCTAATAATAATTCATCGGGCCTGGATGGTAAGTCCGATGAACGTATTATTTTACACTTGTTCTATTCATAGGATATAGATATAAATATCTAGTTTTAATAAGAAGCGTTACTTACGTTCTTCCTTGCATTATAAGTGGTGGATAGCCCATTGGCTTGGACCTCAAGCCAAATCGCCTGACACCAGTGGAAGACATATCCCTTAAAATCTACGTCCTGACCAAACACTTCTCGGGCTGCATTCCATGCGCTAAATTATAAAATTAACTTATGCAATACAAATACAGAAAAAAATATATGTTTAATCAATAATTATATGAAAGCGGTTTTCAACTTGGGTCTGTTTATTTGATAGTTTATGCCATTTAAATATTTATATTTTATGTAAATGATGAAGTATGAACAAATGAACTTGATATTGTTAATAACGAAGTGTACAACTAATATATACATATCGAGCTCAAAGTCCAGCATGAACCCCTCAACTGATACACTTTGTCCAATTTGTCTCGGATATCCTTCAACACCTGAAAAGAAATAATGAGTTAAATTTATGATATTCTGTGTATTCCGCCGTTTTACTCCCATATCACGACTTGTTTTATATATTTATATGGATTGCACGCACAGCATAAAATAAACTTTTGTAAAAATCTCTCGCTTTTTGTGTGGACAATAATTAATTTATACATGTAATACATTTAATGTGTCTTTACACTTTGTATATATGTAGTAATATAAAATGACGTTATGTCAAAATATGTTGTTATACTAGTTAAATAATGAACATTAAGGTAAACAAATGAAGTACTCATATATTTGTAAACAGCCGTCTTTGTAACCCGATTTGGTACAAAACTGTGAACGTGACTGTTTCTACCATGCGTGAACTCATTCCCCTTCTGCACAATAGTTTACTTTACATGCACTTATTGAGATTCTTAAAAAACGTAAACAAAAACTTTTCTGTGCATTTATAGATTTTTCACTTTATCTGAGATTGGGGTCCGTCAAGGGGGAAATTTAAGTCCTGTTCTTTTTTCACTTTACCTTAATGATTTACAGACTTACCTCGAAACAAATGGTGCCACCGGAGTATTGCTAAATGATCCTATTACTGATGAAACATGGCTTAAACGTTTGCTTTTGCTATATGCAGACGATACTGTCATCGTCTCAAATAACCAAGTTGATTGTCAAAGTAATCTAAATTACTTTCATGATTATTGTAATTCACGGAAATTAGAGGTAAATTAAAATAAAAACTAAAATTATTGTCTTTGGTGCTAGAAATATTACAAATTATCACTTCACTTTTGGTAATGAACCAATAGAAATAACGGATAATTACCGTTACGGTGGAGTAACATTCTCCAGCAATGGATCTTTTAGAAAGCCAGAAAGCATGTAGCCCAACAGGCTAGTAAAGCCATGCACCTCCTCTTTACTAAATCTCAAAATGCAGACTTACCTGTTGACCTTACAATTAAACTTTCTCAACATACTGTTCTCCTTATTTTAACTTATGGATCAGAAATTTTCGGCTATGAAAATTTGAACATACTTGAAAAAATAAACAATGACTTTCTAAGAAGAATAACTAATGCGCGTAAGAGCACCCCACTTTACATGCTTTACGGTGAAACGGGCACACTTCCCGTATCAATAATTGTAAAAACTAATATGATCTCGTTTTGGACTAGATTGTTACTGGGAAAAGAGCACATAATTTTCTCTATTACTTTATAATTACATGTCACGTTTAAACGATCGGAATATAATTTTAAACGGATTTCAAAAATTAAAGAAATTCTAAATTCGGTGGGAAGACCAGATATATAGCTATCGCAACAAATCGCTGTTAATAAAAGTACACATAAAACAATTAGACTGACGTTAATATACCAATTAAAACAAACCTGGCACGATCAATGCAGCTTTCAAACAAAGCTCTGTTATACAATAGCTTTAAACACTTTGTGGAATATGAAAAATACTTTAACGTGCTGACTAAAACAGACTATTTAACTTTTTTTTAAATTCCGAACAAGTAACCATCGACTTCCAGTCGAAACAGGCCGTTACGATGGAACACGGTATGAAGACAGCACGTGCCCTCTATGTATTTCAAATTCTGTCGGCAACGAACAACATTATCTTTTGTACTGCGAGTATTTTAGCGACAAAAGAAATACATATCTAGGAAATTATAGTTTTATATATAGTGATTGCTCTTTTATTAACTTTATGCAGTCAACAGATGAAGTAAAATCATCGAATCTATGAAAATTCTTAAGAGCTATACTTACTAAATTTCAAATATAAAAAAGCCATGCCGCCTTATTTGCAATAAGTTAAGTATTATTTCTTACCTTAACATGGCAACATCCATTTGTACACAATTTTTGACCTATAACACACTTTTCCTTGCCATCTTTAGCTGTAACTTTGCTGTCTATGTTTAGAATTGAAAACACACTTTCTCCTTTTTTTTCGTGCTGTTTTTTATAATTGACCAAACTACACAAAACGTGAATACTTCGCGAAAGAAAATAGATTTGGTAAATCATATGATTTATACCTTATTTATTTTATTTCATTACTGTTTTTAAATACCAGAATAAGCAGTTCATTTCCTACCAGCATTTCACATTACAAACAACTATGTCTGTAATACAGGATATGATTCGAATTCCTTATTCAAAATTATAAACATGTACATGAATTTATGTCAATTTCATTTTGACAGGTGATCTGCTTCAATGTCTAAATTTAGAATCACATGTGGAATTGACGCTTCACACTGTTTATCTACTATTTCAGTACATATGTACTTACTGTAAAGTAAGCATGCGGGTATGAAGTTGTATTTATGGAGTGAATTCCTCCATGACTTTATGATATATGATGCTTAATGCATAAATGATGGTTTTTCTTCTCTTTTCCCCTTTTTTTTTAATTGCAGATCTCTACCGGAACCATATATTGCTTAATTCATGTTATTTGCATATATCCTCATGTTGTTTTTGTAATACCTTGAGTGAAAATAAAATTTTTATGTCTGTCTGTCTGGACAATGGGCACCTTTCAGTCGATTTGTGCATCTCCAAAGAACTGACGTCTTGTTGGTCCGCTATTTAAAAAAAACACGTTAACAGAGCTATAAATGATACTTACATGCTGCATCGTTGTTCTAGTTTAAACAATATTTGATTTATAATCCACTCTCCGTATCTTTGTTCTATAACGCATTTAGGTTTTTTTTTTTTTTTTTTTAAAAATATTAGTTCATAAATCATTGTGATATACATATATAATTTTTTCTTCATATATGCATCGTTCAAAATTATATACATATATGTAATATTCTTATTGCAGTATAACCGTTATGCTTATTTATCAAATGTATTTTGTCATAATATATTTATACTTTACCTTGATACTATAAGCGTATCCTGTGCTGGAAACGAGAAGAGATTTCTTCCTTTGTGAAGCTCCTTCAACCAAGGTGAATGTTTCTGGAGACTCTTCTAATACAGTTTCATCAAGATTGATAGGACGAAGCCCCTCTAATATTGGCTGTTGAACATGATGCGGCATGTTGAATGAGTCTGTCAGGAGCGCTGAATAATTGTAGACATCAGTGTCATCTTGTTGATCATGCAACCCATCTTGTCTGTCAGAGACATCAGCGTCATCTTGTTGATCATGCAACCCATCTTGTCTGTCAGAGACATCAGCGTCATCTTGTTGATCATGCAACCCATCTTGTCTGTCAGAGACATCAGTGTCATCTTGTTGATCATGGAACTCATCTTGTCTGTCAGAGACATCAGTGTCATCTTGTTGATCATGCAACTCATCTTGTCTGTCAGAGACATCAGCGTCATCTTGTTGATCATGCAACCCATCTTGTCTGTCAGAGACATCAGTGTCATCTTGTTGATCATGCAACCCATCTTGTCTGTCAGAGACATCAGCGTCATCTTGTTGATCATGCAAACCATCTTGTCTGTCAGAGACATCAGCGTCATCTTGATGATCATGGAACTCATCTTGACTGTCAGAGACATCAGTGTCATCTTGTTGATCATGGAACTCATCTTGTCTGTAAGAGACATCAGTATCATCTTGTTGATCATGGAACTCATCTTGTCTGGCAGAGACATCAGTGTCGTCTTGTTGATCATGGAACTCATCTTGTCTGTCAAATCATCAGTGTCATCTTGTTGATCATGCAACCCATCTTGTCTGTCAGAGACATCAGCGTCATCTTGTTGATCATGCAACCCATCTTGTCTGTCAGAGACATCAGTGTCATCTTGTTGATCATGCAACCCATCTTGTCTGTCAGAGACATCAGCGTCATCTTGTTGATCATGCAACCCATCTTGTCTGTCAGAGACATCAGCGTCATCTTGTTGATCATGGAACTCATCTTGTCTGTCAGAGACATCAGCATCATCTTGTTGATCATTGAACTCATATTGTCTGTCAGAGACATCAGCGTCGTCTTGTTGATCATGGAACCCATCTTGTCTGTCAGAGACATCAGTGTCGTCTTGTTGATCATGGAACTCATCTTGTCTGTCAGAGACATCAGTGTCATCTTGTTGATCATGGAACTCATCTTGTCTGTCAGAGACATCAGTGTCATCTTGTTGATCATGGAACTCATCTTGTCTGTCAGAGACATCAGCGTCATCTTGTTGATCATGCAACCCATCTTGTCTGTCAGAGACATCAGCGTCATCTTGTTGATCATGCAACCCATCTTGTCTGTCAGAGACATAAGCGTCATCTTGTTGATCATGCAACTCATCTTGTCTGTCAGAGACATCAGCGTCATCTTGTTGATCATGGAACCCATCTTGTCTGTCAGAGACATCAGCGTCATCTTGTTGATCATGGAACCCATCTTGTCTATCAGAGATATCAGCGTCATCTTGTTGATCATGGAACCCATCTTGTCTGTCAGAGACATCAGCGTCATCTTGTTGATCATTGAACTCATCTTGTCTGTCAGAGACATCAGCGTCATCTTGTTGATCATGGAACCCATCTTGTCTGTCAGAGACATCGATGTCATCTTGTTGATCATGCAACTCATCTTGTCTATCAGAGACATCAGCGTCATCTTGTTGATCAGGTACCTCATCTTGTCTGTCAGAGACATCAGCGTCATCTTGTTGATCATGGAACTCATCTTGTCTGTCAGAGACACCAGCGTCATCTTGTTGATCATGGAACTACGGAAGCTTGTATGTACCCCCGCTATGAAGACATAAAGTCGTCTCCCTCGACTTATAGATTACAACAAGTCGTCAAAATTAGGACGACAGGTTTATATATACCATGTCATTTTGACAAAATATATGTCATCATGTCGAGATACGGTATCCCGACTTTCTTACATAAATAAATTTGTCGACTTGAAGTAACATGTATGTCGACATCCATGTTATTTCTAGTCGACAAATATATTAACGTATGAAAGTCGGGATACCGTATTGCGTCATGATGACATATATTTTGTCAAAATGACATGGTATATATAAACTTGTCGTCGTAATTTTGACGACTTGTTGTGTTCTATAAGTCGAGGGAGACGACTTCATGTCTTCATAGCGGGGGTACATACAAGCTTCCGTATAAACATCACCTCATTAACCCTTTCACTGCCATAGGGACGGTTTATGCCGTCCCTGTTATTTAGCCGTAAAATATTTATATTTGCATGAATTTTCGCAAGTGAATTTAAACATATTTAACTTCTGTTCTGTTCTTTAATACTTTAACTAGATAATGCACATACAAGGTATTTCTTTTTGATAGAAGAAAAAAACGTATGACACGTGCACATGAATTTTTGCAGCAATCAATGCGCTTATACGGTGATTGGATTTTCGCTCTTGTCGTCATTGATACACACATATTAAAGCCAATCATTAAAGCTAATCTTGGCATTATCGCAAGCACCAGATCATAAATTATTGATCTTTCAAGTTATTCTTTTCATTAACTGAATTTTCAACCCGTTAATTCTTTCTTTCTTTTTTGACAATAAATGCATTCTTTTTATTCTTTAACCGATTTCGATACAATTAAGTACATTTGATGCAAAAAACGAATGTACAGAATTTGAGATTTTAGGCATATTAAATCAATATCAAATACACCCATATAATAAAAATGTATATTAGTTTAAAATAGATAAATACCTGAATCACAATGAATGTGTTGCCATTGTAAGCACCATTCACATTCTACTGCAGCATCATCATCTCCAACTTTAGGTGATAATTATGATTGACGCATTCATTTAAAATGGATTAGTGATTAGTAATTAAACACGTTTTTGTTTCATATTTTTTAAATATTACTTTACAAACAAAATGCATATAAGGAAACACATTTTTATTAGATCTATATTAATATTAATTTTATCGAATATGAAAGACAAATAAATAACTTTTTTTCTAAATATACTTTATTTCGACAGAAGTACAATGTATAATATTAATAATAAGATATTTCTTATCATTCATTTACTTTAACAACATGCAAAATGCTTTTTTCAGCTCATCAACTGTTAAAAGATAAAATTTGCGAGAGCAACATTCGATCACTCGAATTTGACTCCGGTTTGTTATTTAAATGTGGAAGTAAGAAATGGATTTCATATGCAAAATTAATACGTTATATATATATTTTTGTAAAGTGGGCCGAGTTGACCCGTTCCGAGTTGGTATAGGGCCGAGTTGAATATAAACAACCATAGTAATTTTGAATATAAGAAAATATGTATGTTTATTAGGGATATTGTTGAAAAAAATTATATAATGAAAATTTAATGCATCTTACACATGTAAATTTATTACATGCACATGTTTTGTATGTTAAAAGTATACTCTCCCTTTTACATATACCATATATGCTTATTGTTTGTGTATGTATTCTATTGAGCCTCGAAACTTTGTCAATATTTATTTACCTCATGTTTTCAATGTCTTGACCTGAGAGAAATAAAAATATTTGCAATTTGTAATTTGACTCTTTTCCCAGCCTCTGACCTAACCACATTGTAAGGTCACAGTAACACACCGTGATGCACAAAACAGATCGATTTTCCGGATTTTTTTAGTCTATTTGTAAACAAATATAGATTTCATACACAATATGAGAATTAGTTAGCTGCTGAGTATATAAACCTGAAATGTAAGATTTAAAAGTTCTAGAACTGCGATTATTTTTCTTTGAAATATGCAGCATTTTGCTTGAAGCGCATGAATTATATTCGCCCCCAAAACAATTCGATCCATGAATCGTTTGAATGACAAAAAATTATTGTATTTGTAACTTTTCGCCTATGTACAAGACTAATGATTAATATGTAATATGAAGAAGGCAAACCCTGAAACCATGGTCGATTTCCTTTTATTGAAACATTTTGATTAAAGAGCAAGAAATTGGCCTAAAATATCTATAACGTATATTTCTTTAATCTTTAAAAGTTCTCCATAAACAGGCAAATCTGGTACAGTAACTCCCGAAATATTTATACACAATCCGATATTCAGCTGGTCGATTTCTTTCATGTTATAAGAACCCTTTATTCAGAACCACATAATAATATGGAACAACTGTACAATCAAATAAATGCAATTTAGTTTTGATATCTAACTTTATACAAATGACTATAAAAGGTCATGGTAAGCTCTTAAAGCTTGGTCAGACAAAATCACAACTCATGCTTCTACAGTACCAGTATGTGCAAATTTAACACCACGATAAGTGAAACTATCTACCCGATCAATCTAAACACACAAATACTAAACGGTGGCTCCTTTGGTAATGTGTTTTAATGAGAGCCCACAATCAAAACATAGCAGGAGAAGCTAAACACAGTTTCTAAAAATATATGTTATTTGAATAATTGTTTAAGAGCATGTAACATGCTTATCATGCTTATCACCTGAAGAAATGAAGGTTATGAATATAAAATAATGCGACATAAGTAAGAAAAGGTAAAGAACTTTTCTAATTGCTAAAAATTCGTTATTTAAGAATATACTTGTTTTTCTAACACCGAGGAATGCTTTGCCACGAATAATATATTTCTTATCATTTATGCAGTTGCAGTTTAAATACAACAAACCTCAAAATGACGTTGCTAGAACTTTAACACAATATCATTATGTTTCTTTTTAAATATTTCCATAAATACAAATGTGATTGAGCCACCTATACAATGTTTGCGCAATCAGGTATGTGATAGAGCCAACCCAACCATTCAGAAAGAATAGGTATGTGCAATTATGCCAATTGAGGTTCATGGCTAAATTAAAAAAGAATCTTCAAATTGTTTGAGATAGTATCTCCTATATTCGTTTATCTGTAAAAAGTATAAAATGTGCCATTTTCAATTTCTTCTTCATCACTAATTGGACTTTAAAGAGAAAAAACTAATTTTCTTTTTAATGATTTCCTATGTGTAGCGAAAAGCGTCTTTAATCTGGATTATTATTATTTGATTTGTCTTTTGGAACTTGGTTATTCAATGTGTTTTCACCGGTGTGGTACGTCAACCATTCATCCTTTTTTCAATGTTCACAGTAACTTTACATCGTGTTGAATTTCTTTGGCAAAATATATGCCACACTAAAACATTTTATGAACATGATGAAAGTAACTTATATTATCTAATGTAACTTTGTCTGTTAATGAATACATGTATTAATAGCAAATTTTTCACAATATCATCAATGATTGAATGGTGGGGTTGGCTCAATCACATTCGCGAGGGCTCTTACACATTTCAGATGGCGCCAGCACGGTCTCATTTGAACAAATGCTATTTTTTTCAGCCTAGCTCTGTGAAATACTATTTGTGTTGAGCCAAAGAGGATGTTGGTTCAACGTTACATGGACGGTAAAGTTGGTCAATATTACCTTATTTGTAGAGAAATCACTCAAAACGTGTCTCCTTGTACAATAAAACATGTGAGTTGATATCTTCTTTTAAGTTGGATATTTTTAGAAAACATGTTAATGTTTCTGAGCATTTATGGCTATCATATACATGTACAACAAAATCACCAACACGTGAAAGAGCCACCATTTAATAGGGGTAGGGGTGTTATATTTTCTTATTTAACTTGTGCCTGTAAGCTGACTGATAAAGAGTACAATATCGTCCGCAAACAAAATGAGGTACATTGGAAGCATAATAAGGTCATTTTCCTTCATACTGTAAAGATCTACATTAAAGTGATATCATTAAAATAACATAAACAACAGAAGAGAAATGAACGTTACTACCCTGGCATTTGGCCTGTGGTGACATCAAACAAATATCGGAAATTGGTATATTTGGATTAGATATTAAGACACATTTTTACTTTACTAAAATTGTTTTAATCATGGATATCATTTTAAAGCTAATAGCTAAATTAAGTTATTGTTTCCAAAGAGCGTCGCGAATATCTGTATCAAACGCTTTTTGATAATTAATGATTTTACACCAAAGTTTTGAAGTGACAAACGGGCTTTTTGTATCATTGAGTGAAGAATAAAGATTGCATGCTTAGTAGAGTGACCCTCGCGCAATCCGAACTCAGGGTCTCTAAATATAGTGCTATTTTTGCACCATTTGTAAATCCAATTTCGTAACAACAATGAAAATATTTTGGAAGTATGCTACATTTGCAATAGTTATTCTTCTATAATGAGAGGGAGTGCATGTTTCGCATGGGTAAAATATACCCTATTTGGGTAAACTCCTTATCAAATAAATTTGTTAAAAATAATACACAAATATGATGAAATAAACTCATAAGTATCAATAAAAATTGTAGTTGTTTATATCACAACTCTTATTCCTTTTCAATTTAAGAACTTAAAAATATTACTTCACCACTAAATAGTGTGTCATGCTCTCTTATATGTGAGCGCTGTACAGTTTCTGTATCAGAATTTGTACCCAAATTCTCAGAAATATATGTATTGGTAAAATGTTGAACAAAGATATTAATATTAATGTCATTATAACATAATTTTCTTCTAGATTTGAATTTCGAAATATATTTAAGAAAATAAGGTGGCGTCTTGCTTAAAGATGAAAGTGGTAATTTAGACATGTTTGTCAAATGATGTTTGATATCCACACAATATAAACAATATTGTTATTAAACAAAAAAGTAACAATATATGTGTCGTATTTTGTGGCCCTTATACAAACATTTTGACTGACCTGCCCAAAACATCAAAAACTGGGACAATGTATTCTGAATACACAAAAATAAATATCTTAAGTTCTTTATTCTCTTAAATAACATTGTATAATTACATACAATTTGAGAGCGGATTCAAATGTGGCTTAAATTTTAGACATATCCAAATTTAAGCATATCCGAGTACTATGCAACCTCTTTAAAATAAGCATGTGGGACTGTATTTAAACAAATCCTGTAATATATGTCATTAAATACATAAAGTAATGATGAAGTAAAAAAAACTAACTTGGATTTATATTTTTGTAACCTTTTACAGCATAACAAAAATCGTCTGCAGTATTCAGTGTAGCAATACCACGTGACCTGGACGCCATTTTCGGAATCATTTCTAAGTCAAATAATGCTCGCATAGCCGTATTTTATTTCTGCACCGATTTCTTTAGGACATGCACCATTTTTGGAAAAAAATAAAAGCTTGCTTTAGAATAGTGTTTTTCCTTCAAGTCGATTTATCAAACACTTTGCATAACCTTGAAAGTTGCTTGTATACTAGCGGACTTCATTTGCAAGCTATTTCGTTTTCTTGTGATACCTGACCTACGCCATGATTTAAAAGTCGTGATTACATCAACCGGGAGTACGGAAGACAAAATCCTACTTAAATATGTTTATATTGCAATTATTTATGGCGTAAATCTCAATTGACAATTATGGCACCAGTTCCAAGCCAACAATTTGAACAACAGTTTAAAGCAGTTTTCAGAATTGGTTACAAATGTAAAGAAACATGAATTCCGTTCTCTTTCTATAATAACGACTATACTTATAGAAAAGTCTGTTATTTGAAAAACAAATTATGCCTTGCCAATGTTATAACGCAGGCAGCGTCGTTACGTCATGTTCTTTAACGATGGCGTCAAATGGTGTGAAAAATGAAAACAATAAATGGGGGAGTGACTCTCTCACTAATGGTCTTAAGCATACTGTTGCAAAAATATATAGTTTGTTCCATCTGCTCGTTGTAATTTTGCGTCATTTTTTTTTTTTTTTTTTTTTTTTTTTGCTTTCCTAGGAATGCCCTTACAGAGTTGTTATGCAAGTATACCCGGTTTCCCAACCTTTTTGGCTTTTTAAGGACGTTTTCGGGAGTTTTCATATAGACATATATATATAGGCAAAATCAAAACTGTTCCATAGATTCTTTAAACTTGTCACGTGGTTAGAATATGATAACAGAAACATTTTAGGCGGAAAAATGTGGTCCTCATAAATAAAATCGTCAACATAAAATGCCAAAAATTTAAAAAGATATAATTTAGTGAAATGATATAATTATATAATATATATTATGCTTTTAATCTTAATTACTTAATCAAAATTACTTTTTATCAAACGCGTTGGACTAGTAATAATCTAAGGATTGCTGGCTCTGTGGGTTTAAGTCTCGTTATGGGCACGTCATGGTTTCCTTGAGCACGAAATCCTGCTTGCGTGACCCTAAGTTATGATTGGTTATGTGTATAATAAGAAATCCCTTCATTAATTTCAAACTTAAAATATTTATTAGAAAATTAATAACAATTTTAACGGATGTCATTTTTAACCTGTTCAAAATATATTACACAAGGTTAGCTTTTAAAAAAGCTAGTAGCGACTCGCTTCGTAATTTTTTTCCAGGGGTGCGTTTAAATGTAAAAATTACAGTTCTGTTAGCTGAAGAGACTTGAGCGAACATCAAAATAAAAGTGATGGAAGCCAGTTCTCTCAGTTTAACAAAGTGGAATATGAGTATATATGAAGATGCATGTAAACAGATAAAATGAAGTCCCTATGTCTATGCACATTTACTGTATAGCCTGTTGACCTTGACCAAATAAATGTTAGATAGGTAGAATTCATAACTCTATATGACTCTTTATACGAAGTTAAGTTGTAACATGTTATTTAGTATTGGAATGAGTGACAGACACAATTCCTAAAGAAAACACAAGTTGTCAATCAATTCAGCCAGAAAAGCCGGGATCTTATTAAAAATATAGGGATCCCGGAAATTGACAAGTCTAAGATGTTTTTCAGATAAGCCGGGATCCTATTAAAACATATAGGGATCCCGGGAATTGACCAGTTAGAGAATATAGTTTTCAGAAAAGCCGGGATCGTATTAAAATATAAAGAGATCCCAGGAATTGGCCAGTTCAAGAATATAGTTTTCAGAAAACCTGGGATCGCATTAAAACATAAAGGGATCCCGGGATTTGACCAATTCAAGAACGTAGTCTTTGATTTTTCCAATTAATTCGGCATATAATTATAAGTTTTGTGATTTCCGCATTTTAAGTTTGTTAATAAATAGCTCTAAATATATTTATATCCTAACTTTTTTATTGAATTTAACGTTCATTACATACAATAAAAAAAAACTTAACGTTTAATGGCCTTTCATTACGACAATAATCAACACAAATATAGTTTATTTGTTTTTCCTCTATATCTTATACGATCCCGGATCCCGGCCAGTCCGGGCGTCCCGGATCCCGGCCAGTAAATATATACACTAAATACCGGAAAAGATAAAATGACCGGAAAAAGGAAAAAGAAAAAAATGCACAGAACCAGATGTACACTTATGTTAATTAACCAAACGAAAACTTACTACAGAGGAACAGGTGAGATCGCTAAATCAAAAGTCAGTGTAAATATGATTTATTGAAAAGAATTCATGAAAACAAACATTTTAATCATCAGTATATCTTTGCGCTCTAAAAAATACTTGCGGCTTTTTAAAAATGGCGTGAAAATTAAAGGTTTTTTGACGCTATGTAAGATTAAATTTGATTGGCTAAGTAATTTTTGATCCTAGCCCTGATAGATTAATTTTGTAGAAAGCTGGAAGCCAAGCTTCGATTGAATTTTTGGATGGATTCGGAGTTTTAGGTTGTTTCTCAGTAAAATCCTAACGTAATACCGGCTAGCCGGCAAAAGGGGGAAACGAGTTCGTGAAGTGTCTCTACTCAGTGGACAGTAGGTTTATAGCAATAAAATTTACCTTATTTGTGTAATAACCTACTTGTTGTTAATCATGCAGTAAATTTTAGATTTCTGTAATCATTGCATGAATCTGTCATCACATACAGTGTCGTGTACATCACTGGTGCCAGTTAAACAGTGTGTTGTACATCACCGGTGCCAGTAATACAGCGTGGTGTACATATCCGGTGCCAGTAATACAGTGTGTTATATATTACCGGTGACAGTAATACAGTGTGATGTACATCACCGGTGCCTGTAATACAGCGTGGTGTACATATCCGGTGCCAGTTAAACAGTGTGTTGTACATCACCGGTGCCAGTAATACAGCTTGGTGTACATATCCGGTGCCAGTAATACAGTGTGTTATACATTACCGATGCCAGTAATACAGCGTGGTGTACATATCCGGTGCCAGTAATACAGCGTGATGTACATATCCGGTGCCAGTAATACAGTGTGTTATACATTACCGGTGCCAGTAATACAGTGTGTTGTACATCACCGGTGCCAGTAATACAGCGTGGTGTACATATCCGGTGCCAGTAATACAGTGTGTTATAAATAACCGATGCCAGTAATACAGCGTGGTGTACATATCCGGTGCCAGTAATACAGTGTGGTGTACATCACCGGTGCCAGTAATACAGCGTGGTGTACATATCCGGTGCCAGTAATACAGTTTGTTATACATTATCGATGCCAGTAATACAGCGTGGTGTACATATCCGGTGCCAGTAATACAGTGTGGTGTACATCACCGGTGCCAGTAATACAGCGTGGTGTACATATCCGGTGCCAGTAATACAGTGTGTTGTACATCACCGGTGCCAGTAATACAGTGTGTTGTACATATCCGGTGCCAGTAATACAGCGTGGTGTACATATCCGGTGCCAGTAATACAGGGTGGTGTACATGTCAATTAAGATTTGAACAACTGATTTTGATCTTATCATAAAATTTCATATTATATCGATTGTGAAATGTATTTTACGAACGCACGAGTGCATTTACTGGTTGCTGAATGCCTGAGGATACTTTAAGTAGCTTTTGATTTGTTTTGAAACAACATTCTTTATGATTTCCATTTAATTCATAACAACAACTTAACTATTTCATTTCATTGATACATATCTGTTTGGCTTTTTGTAATAATAACAATATTGAATAATAATAATAATGATGATGATAATAATGATGATGAAATGGGCATGATGCTCGCGAGTGCGGGTAACTAATGTAATGATAATAGATGATGTTGATAATTGTACGTGATAATGATGATCGATGATGATGATGTTCTGGTGGTGACGACGACGATAATAATAATAATGATATAATGGTGATAATAGTCATACCTTTTTGTACATGTAGTTAGTTTAGTTAATAATTGTTATTTATAAAATATTTAAAACATGAATGTTTTTTACAAAATGCATATATAGGAAAACATACCCGTTAACGCAAGCAGAAATATCCCGGCAAGTAATGAACGAGTTGAAGAATTCATGGCTCAAGTTGTAAAACAGAAAACTTGAAAATGTTTTATCTATCTAACGGATGTTGTTTCATATATATACATTTATTTAACACGGTTAGTGATTATATAATACTCAACAAATTCCCCCATCCTAATTGTTGTTGACGCATGATTAAAATTTCAAAATAATCCAAACTTGATTAATCATTTTGGAGCGGGACTTTTCTTAGGTATTTATTTATAAGTTAAATCTCTGAAAGGGTGTAACCGCTGTCAATCCTCAGGTAAAAAAAAGATCTCCCATTTTTTGCTTTCATAAAATAAAATTATATACACGTCAAATGAAGGACTTCAAAGTCTTCTTGAAAGATATTGGGGACTTGTGCATTAATTTTTGTAAATAAATTGAATTGAATTGTTAGAGTTCATCCATGCTGTTCTACAGAAATTAGAAACTTCGACGGGAGCGACAACGACGTATCGACTTTATTACTTCTATGCAAATTAACACTCGCAATTTTGAAGAAATACAGCGTTTCCATTGGATGACAAATAAAGTTGGACACTAATAGGACATTGTGTAAGTCCATAATGATAAACAAACAAGCTAATAATAGGACATTAATTGTGTAAGTCCATAATGATAAACAAACAAGCTAATAATAGGACATTAATTGTGTAAGTCCATAATGATAAACAGACAAGCTAATAAAAGGACATTGTGTTAGTCCATAATAATAAATAAACAAGCTAATATTAGGACATTAATTGTGTAAGTCCATAATGATAAACAGACAAGTTTATAATAGGACATTAATTGTGTAAGTCCATAATGATAAACAAACAAGCTAATAATAGGATATTGTGTAATTCCAAAATGATAAACAGACAAGCTTATAATAGGACATTGTGTAAGTCAATAATGATAAACAGACAAGCTTATAATTGGACATTGTGTAAGTCAAAAATGATAAACAAGCAAGCTAATAATAGGACATTGTGTAAGTCCAAAATGATAAACAGACAAGCTAATAATAGGACATTGTGTAAGTCCATAATGATGAACAGACAAGCTTATAATAGGACATTAATTGTGTAAGTCCATAATGATAAACAGACAACCTAATAATAGGACATTGTGTAAGTCCATAATGATAAACAGACGTGCTAATAATTGGACATTGTGTAAGTCAAAAATGATAAACAGACGAGCAAATAATAGGACATTGTGTAAGTCCATAATGATAAACAGACGAGCTAATAATTGGACATTGTGTAAGTCAAAAATGATAAACAGACAAGCTAATTATAGGACATTGTGCCAGTCCATAATGATAAACAGACGAGCTAATAACTGGACATTGTGTCAGTCAAAAATGATAAACAGACAAGCCAATAATAGGACATTGTGTAAGTCCATAATGATAAACAGACGAGCTAATAATTGGACATTGTGTAAGTCCGTAATGATAAACAGACGAGCTAATAATTGGACATTGTGTAAGTCAAAAATGATAAACAGACGAGCTAATAATAGGACATTGTGTAAGTCCATAATGATAAACAGACGAGCTTATAATAGGACATTGTGTACGTCCATAATGATAAACAGACGAGCTAATAATAGGACATTGTGTAAGTCCATAATGATAAACAGACAAGCTTATAACAGGACATTGTGTACGTCCATAATGATATAAAAATACCATGTCTTTAATGATATCAGAAATATCACTAACAGTATTATTTTAAACCGAATCTGTCTTACAAACTAGTACACCTTTTTCGTAGCCAATTATACATGTTAACTGTACAGGGATATCACAACAAAGATTCTGTGATAAAATAAATCCTTTATTTCGTTTGTAACACTAACAAATTCTACATCTTAAACAAGTTTTGTATATTACAGTGCAATGAAAGACAATATTTTTGTAAGAGAAAATAAACAACTTCATTTTGTGAAACAGTTCAAGTAATTTGGTCAAAAATATAAAAAAGGTTTCAGTTTATTCAGGGATATATTATACTAATATAACGTTCGTAATCAAACAAGACAAAATAAACTTGATATCACTCGACAGATTTCAGAATTTTATAGGGAATGTTAAAGAAAGTTTTTCAGTGTAAAACTGGCGAGTATAAACGAAATCAGTGCGAATGCCGACATCTTCCCCATCCGGGCACTTCCGTTACAGGCCTGGCTCGAGCAATAACAGTATTTGATACTGCAGAAGAACTTCTGGTTGCAGCGTTTCATAAACTCTGTAATACAAAATACAGTACTACAGTTATCACATTTGTTCATTTTAATACATATTTCGCAGGTACGGATCTTGAAATTTTCGACTTCAGGGGCTTAAGTTTGAAATAACCAAACTAGGGGGACGGGGGGTCCTTCTCACACAGGAAATAAGAAATGAAATCTACATGTTAATGGTTGGCTTCTGATGCTATTTAGATGCATATTTTTAAATACAAGTTACTAAATATTTTAGGCGTCAGGTGTTTGTTTATTTTTTAATTCTAGTCTGTCTTTGAAAAAAAATCTACAAATAAAATGGAGGTTTCCAATACGTTTGCAAGTACACATTTTTAAAAAAAATCACATTGCTACAAATTTCCAAAAGATTTAAGTCTTTATTAAATTCCGGCCAGATTACACATTTAAAATGTGTAACGCTATAGATTGTTCAGAGTAGTAAGCTAGCCGGTAGAGGTGCGGTACGGGATAGACTTTCAGGGTCTTGGTTCGAATCCCTGTCGGGTTGTACATTTTCATACCCATCTATAAGCTTAGGAGGGAAACATAATATATGTATATTTACTAACCGCTGTCGGGGTCAGATCCTTTAGACCTACACATCTCCGGACAGGCTGTTGACTGATTATTTATTGAAATTTGCACCTTACACGGCGAGCAATCCATACAATCCGAGCTTGCAAGCTGAGCTGAAAATAAAATTGTAGAGATGTAAAAAAAAAATATCAATTTTGTATTTGAATTGATAATTGCATCTTCTCGGCTCTTTCCGTTAAACTTCGGATAAGGTTAATGAATTACCGCCGAGGTGTCCCGACTTGTTGTAATTTCCACACTGTAATACCGGCGCCAGTGATGACAGGTTGCTGAAGTGATGACAAAACTCCAAATTTGCCGATTACTACAGGTAAAGGCTATAAGCTTAGTTGGTATATTTATATAAAGCAATTAAGATCAATT
Source organism: Ruditapes philippinarum (assembly GCF_026571515.1). Lineage (NCBI taxonomy): Eukaryota > Metazoa > Mollusca > Bivalvia > Venerida > Veneridae > Ruditapes > Ruditapes philippinarum. The sequence continues at coordinate 2,608 of NW_026852597.1, read as the reverse complement.
TCTTTTCGTTGCTTTAGACCTTATATGTAACTTCGTACTCGTAAAATGTTTTAAGTCAATTAGAAGCTATGATAGCATAAATAGGATTTTGTTACGTAGAAAGTCGTGTAAGGAGAAATTATAGACTTATTAGGATTTTAACTACTAATTGGCAGAAAAAACTAACTATGACTATGCTAATTAGAATGTTTGTTTCTTCCTTCTTTTTTATTATATTACAAGAAGAAATAAAATCCTAATAAGTGCCATGTATAAACATCTACTATGATGTTCAAACTAGGATATTAGGCTTTTATTAAAGCTTAACCTTAGGATTTTCCTATTTCTTAAAATGGACTTTCTACGCTCTTCAAAGTCCTCATTAGGTTTTCATTTCTCAACTTTAAATTAGAACTTACAAAGACTAATCCAATTCATACATAAAGGGTTACTAAGTGGCAAAAATAAAATATTTCTCGAATTTAGAGGAAAAAACTATTTTTAATTGCGAGTAACAATTTTGTTTTTGTTATTTCTCCTATTTAGGAACAAGAAAGACCTTATTACGATTTAATAAGTCCTATTTAAAAGTACCATCGTCCATTTGGCTTTGAAGACTTGTTGGTTCTAGTAAGTTTTCATAGATCATTAATATTTTTAGAAACAGGGTGTTTTTCGTACCAAAACATTTTAGAAAATCTGTGTCATTTTTGTTAGAGATTTTCGACCGTGTGACCACATACACGCATCGAGGACATGTAAGAAGGAAAGTGACCGTGCGACCACATACACGCACCACAGGATTTCCCTTCTCATTCGAGAAAGGGACAAAGAGTTGTCCGCCCATTTATCAAAGGGCAGACATTTCCCTAATGATATAATTAAGGAGGCTTATTGATATATCTAAATACGGTATATATACCACTACAGTTATGCAAATCAAGCGGTTATTACAAAACATGAACGTTTCTAAAACGTTTTATATGCATATATATGCGGGAAATATATTTCACACTTTGTTTTCAAATATTAACCTGGGGGCATTACCTATTCTCGACTTTTCCTACTTGTAATAGAAGAGGTTTGGTTTAATTTAAACATATGTATTTAAGCTCGATTGCGGAACAAGTTCTTGCAACTTATATTAATCACTTTCGAATCCGCTTCCTGGAACCAACCATGAATGGTGGCATATGAAGAAACATGGTCGTGACCTGATTACTGCTCGAACCCATGAATCCTGGGTTGAGAGACAGACACCTTAACCACTAGGCCACCGCTCCCCTAGGTAATGTTATGATCGAGCGGCAAAATAATATTTATTAAGCCTAGGCAGCTGACATTGCTGACACCGGTAAGACTGTACAGAGTTGCAAGCTAAATCCGTAACATATTGAATTTGTGAAATGGACTTTTCAAGCTTCCATTTTTTTATTCAATTGTCCATTATAAAGGTAGATATTTAAAAAAGCTAGTCAGTTAACAGCACAATAAAATTACATGATCAGAATACACGGATGTTCCACCTGGCATTTAAACCATCACGGTTCCAGCAGTGTAAAGATGCAGTGTTGTTAACAGTTATCAAATTTACACAAATTTCCTTTGTTTAAACGTGTTGGACTAGTAATCTTAAGGATTGCTGGCTGTGTGGGCTCAAGTCCTGTCAGGGGCACAACATTGTTTCCGTGAGCTCGAAACCTTGCTTGCATGACCCTAAGTTATGATGAGTTATGTGTATAATACGAAATCCCTTTATTTATTTCAAACTTGAGATATTTATTAGAAAATTAATAACCATTTTCACGGATGTCATTTTTAACCTGTTCAAAATATATTACAAAATGGGGAAAACGAGTTCGTGAAGTGTCTCTACTCAGTGGACAGTAGGTTTATAGCAATAAAATTAACCTTATTTGAGTAATGTAATAAGACGAACTGAATGATAACCTACTGGTTGTTAATCAGTAAATTTAGATTTCTGTAATCATTGTATGAATCTGTCATCACCGGTGCCAGTAGTACAGTATGGTGTACATTACCGGTGCCAGTAATACAGCGTGGTGTACATATCCGGTGCCAGTAATACAGGGTGGTGTACATGTCAATTAAGATTTGAACAACTGATTTTGATCTTAACATACAATTTCATATTATATCGATTGTGAAATGTATTTTACGAACGCACGAGTGCATTTACTGGTTGCTGAATGCCTGAGGATAATATAAGTAGCTTTTGATTTGTTTTGAAACAACATTCTTTATGATTTCCATCTAATTAATAACAACAACTTAACTATTTCATTTCATTGATGCATATCTGTTTGGCTCTTTGTAATAATAATAATAATAATAATAATAATAATAATATTTATAATAATAATAATAATAATAATGAAATAATATTTTTGATGATAATATAATAAGTATAATAATAATAATAATAATTGTCATCATAATAATAATCATAATGATTAAAATAACACTGCTACTACTACTTGATGATGATGTTAATGATGATGATAATATTAATATTAAAATAATAATAATAATAAAAATAATAATAATAATAATGATGATACTGGTGGTGGTGACGACGACGATAATAATAATAATATATTATGGTGAT